>NW_022436992.1:476499-758825 GCF_009761245.1 Sapajus apella | reverse complement strand
AGAAAGAAAGAAAGAAAGAAAGAAAGAAAGAAAGAAAGAAAGAGAAAAAGGAAGGAAGGAAGGAAGGAGAGTAGTAAAGACATCTGAATCTACAAAAAAATCATAATTTAAAATTTTTAAAAGATTATGTCCAGGTCACACCCCAATCCAATACATAAGTAACTCTGTGGGTGGGACCAAGGCATCAATATTTTTTAAAGTTCCACAGGCAATCCCAATGTGCAGCCAGTGATAAAAACCAGGACTCTCACATGACTGGGAGTATTTTGGTTTCCGAGCTTGGGAGATCAGATGAGTTAGTGTCAGTCTTAGCATCTAAATCTGACTCCTTCACCCTCTAAGCACCAGTTTGATGCCTTTGTGTTTCTCTGAGCCCATATCTCTTCCTGCATAAGTAGCATCTGCTTCTTATCTCCATAGCTGCCTCATCCCTCCCCTCCAGCCAGTGGGAGCCCAGTTTCCTTCTTATGAACTTGCCAAAATCCAAGTAAACTTCTCAACCTCCTGTCACTTTAGAGATGGGCAATATGTATTGCTTCTAATTAGGAAGAAGCTTGTCCCAGCAGGAATGAGCGAGGCCCCTGTTTCTGGCAGCTCCAGCACGGCCTCTCTCTGTGACACTTTTTTTCAATGACTTCAGTTAGAATGTCACTTCTGATGCAAGTAACAGGACACTCTGCCTCTAACAATAAGGATATTTGTTGTTTCAAATAAAAAGCTGCCCAGCAGTGGGCCAGGCTCCAGGCCAGGCTCGAGGCTGGTGCATCAGGGCTATGGCCCTGCTTCTCCGAGACTCTCTTGGCTCTGCCTCCCTCTGAGTTCGCTTCATCTTCAAATGGGTGCTGAGATGCCTGCAATGTGACCAGGTTTCAAATGTAAACAACAAGATCCAGAGAAAGAGAAGGAAACCATCTCCTCCCAAGTTTCTTTCTTATAAGGAAAAAAAAAATGTTTCCTGAAACCCCTCAGCAGCTTTCTTTCCCCTTAATCTCATTAGCCAATTGTCACGTACCCATTCTTAAACCAGTTACCTGGAAAGAGAAATAGGATTACAGTGGTGAGCTTATACCAGTGGCTCTCAACTGGGTGACAGTTTGCCTCCAGAAGACATTTGACAATATCTGGAGGAATTTTGGGCTGTTCAACTACACCAGGGCATGCTCCTTGCGGGAATGCTGCTAAATATCCTCTAATACCTGCTATAACCCTCACAACAAAGAACTATCTAGCCCAGAAGATCAGCAGTGCTGAGGCTAAAACACCCTGGCTTAGACTAAACAGAACCTACTCCTAGAGCTGAGGATGGGGTCACCTTCCCCTTAGTGATCTGATGGATCCCAAACAATATCAGGGTTTTTAGGGAGAGGAAGGGATGTAGCAGACAGCCAGCAATGTTCTCCCTGTCAGTGCTTCACGGGTGCTGAGGTTCATCTGCCTCCTTCAGGGTAACCCAGATAGACAATTTAGAAATTGGTGGTTAATCGCAATAGATTATATGGCTCTGTCATCCCAGAACGCAGTGAAGCTTTATTTAAGATTTATACTTCTGCAGAACGAGAAGGCTGGCACTCAAAATGGCAGAGAGACACTTGCTTATTGGCCAGTTGGAGAACATTAAAAAATTGCTTCTCTAAATCTTGTCAGAGAGCTAAGTATAACATCACTATTGATAGAATTTTAGCCAGCAAGGAAAATGTGGGGTTGGCTGCTCCCATTTGCAACATTGTGTGGTATCTCAATGGGACATGGGAGTTCAGGGAATTAAGATTAAAGTATCAGCTGAAACACCCAGAAGAACAATTTACCCCGTTCGTTCTTTTTTTTTTTTTTTTTTTTTTGTTACTTATCCACTATGGCTTCAGACTGAAAACAAAATCAATAATTATAGAAACCAACTTTTTAGGTCAAAGATCAGGGTTGGCATGCCATCCCGGGAATTGTGTATGCATGTGTATAGGACTGATTGCTAAGCCTTTGTAGGCATGAGGACAAACTCATGCCTACAGAACAGGTGCAGACAGCTGGTGTCATCAGGACTCAGCCACTCCCCAGTGGACATCAGCTGATCTCTGAGCCAGCATGACTCCATCCCAGAGTCCTGTCCTAACATTTAAAGTCAGGTTAATTCACCCTATGGCTCATGTCCCTAAAAGCTGTACTCACTACCTGTAGTAGTCATTAGTGCTGTTCACCAAATATTTCTAGTCTTTTTTCTAAGTTCATGGTAGAATTCCATAATCATGTCCTTTTATAGTTAGATACAGGCAGGTGACTTGCTTTGGCCAATGAAAAATTGAGCACGTGCACACAAAATGTTGAGCTTTGGCTACCATGGAAGCACAGAGACAGAGCCTCTGTCATTCTGGATCCCTAAGTGAGGACAACATGGAACAAGTCCCCATCCACCTGCAACGGACAAGTAGCAAGAAACCTTTTTAGTTTTAAGCCCCTGAGATTTGAGGTCATTTGTTAACTCAGTATAACCTATTTTATCCTGACTGATACAATACCTGAAATACTGGTTCTCCTCAGTCATCTGTCTCCTCCTACATCTCCTCCCTGTATTGCCCCATTTTTGCTCTCCTCTATCTAATTTCCTACTTCTCTTTTCACCTCCCAACATTTGCAGTTTTACATTTTGACTTTCAATTTTTTTTAAGACCTCAGATGTCAGCGGTTCACTCTTCTTTAATGCATAGCACACTGTCATCTGCCCAGGGAAGGCCCCTCTATTTACAGTTTATTTCTTTTCATTTTTTTCTTTTTACCCTTCAACCCTGATATCTGTCCTCTTTTTTCTTCCCAGCCCTTGACATAGACCAAAATTCTAAAAAAAAAAAAAAAAAAAAACAACGACATGTATTCAGGCTGGGCGCAGTGCCTCACACCTGTAATCCCAGCTCTTTGGGAGGCTGAGGCAGGTGGATTGCTTGGGCCCAGGCTGGTTTAAGACCAGCCTGAAGCCGGGCGCGGTGGCTCAAGCCTGTAATCCCAGCACTTTGGGAGGCCGAGGCTGGTGGATCACGAGGTCAAGAGATCGAGACCATCCTGGTCAACACGGTGAAACCCCGTCTCTACTAAAAATACAAAAAATTAGCTGGGCATGGTGGCGCGTGCCTGTAATCCCAGCTACTCAGGAGGCTGAGGCCGGAGAATTGCCTGAACCCAGGAGGCGGAGGTTGCGGTGAGCCGAGATCGCGCCATTGCACTCTAGCCTGGGTAACATGAGTGAAACTCCGTCTCAAAAAAAAAAAAAAGACCAGCCTGAGCAACATAGAGAGACCCCATTTCTACAATAAATCCAAAAATTAGCAGGACATGGTGGTGCATGCCTGTAATCCCAGCTACTCAGGAGGCTGAGATGGGAGGACCGCTTGAGCCAGGGAGGTTGAGGCTGCAGAGAGTAGTGATCTCACCACTTCCCTTCCAGCCTGGGTGACAGAGCCAGTCTCTATTTCAAAACTGTATTCAAGGTGGGGCACAGTGGCTCATGCCTGTAATCCCAGCACTTTGGGAGACTGAGGCAGGTAGATCACTTGAGGTCAGAAGTTCGAGACCAGCCTGGCCAACATGGTGAAACTCCATCTCTACCAAAAATATAAAATTAGCTGGGCATGGTGGCACCTGCCTGTAGTTCCAGCTACTTAGGAGGCTGAGACAGGAGAATCATTTGGACCAGGGAGGCGGAGTTTGCAGTAAACCAAGACTGAGCCACTGCACTCTAGCCTGGATGACAGAGCAAGACTCCATCTCGAAAAAAAAAACAAAACTTAGAACACTTTTGGATTCCTGATGCAGAACATATTGTTCACAGAACAGAGCAAAGTACAGAACAATGGAAGAATGGGAGGAGGGGAAGGAAAATGCAGCTATATGCATGTTTATAAATGTACAGGAGAGCTTCAGAAACTTGCTAAGGGGAAGTGGGACAGTGTGAACATAGGAGGCAAACTTAACATTTCATATCTAACTTTCATATCCACTGAATTTTATGGTATGTACATCATGATAACATATAATCACATTTCAAATAAAAGTATATACACATAATGCTACCAGTAGTTTTTCCAATAGTAACTTGGTGTCCACTGAGTTATGGTTTTAATTTCTGTTGACTATATACACAACCAAAAAAAGAGAAGTTTAAGAAGGAAGCAGAAAGAGGCCACAGAGAAAGGGATCTGTTTTTATTTTGGGCTATGGTTTTTCTAGGCACTGTGTGATAAAGTAATGCCTGACTTTTCAAATCACAGGAGCATGAGAAATGGCTCTCCCTCCCTCTAGAGAGAGAGAGCTACGTGCAGCCTCAGAGAGCGAGGGTTAGGGCGCAAAGATAACAGGCTGATCGGTGGGAGCCTGTGCTGGTCAGCAGGGGCAGGCAGGTGACTGGTGCACTGCCCGAAAGACCAGAAGGAAAGACATGAGAATGGGGTGGTTGATTCAGCAGTGGCGCCCCAAGTCAAGGGCCAGAATGCCTGAGACCCCTCTGGAATACGGGGGCCAAAAAGAAAGGGCAGCCTCCTGGGCGTGGAGAAAGGAGAAGCAAAAGAATAGGTAAATAGTGAAGGCAAAGCTCAGAGGCTTGAAAGGGCAAAGAATACCAGGATATGGAGAGGGAGTGTGGGAGGAGGGAGAGAAGCAGAGCATACTGATCTCTCTTCATTTTGTGTGTCTGGTGATCACAGTGAGATATAAGGCCTTTAGCTAGGACCACACAGGGTGAGTTCACAGTTGGGGTAATCGTGGCGTGTTAATATTTATCCTCACTTAAAGAGCTATCAGCACACAGTTCTAAGAGCCTTGGCAGATGGGACTCTCCGAGAAGCACCAGCATGCCATGCCCTCAAGCCTGGAGTTGGCTCAGTATTGGTGTCATACTCCTGCTTAATTCATTCTACCCAGCCCTGTGAGACCCTGTTCCCCTTGCCCTGCGAATGTGCATTCATTCATTCATTCCACAAGAATTTACAGAGCACCAATTTATGCCAAGCACTGTATCAAGCCCAGATATATACAGTGGTTAACATGTCAAGTGTGATCCTTACCCGAAGGAAGCTTACAGTCTAAGGAAGCAACAGAGATTTAAAAAGTAAGAACCCAAATAAATATGTATTAGAAATTGTGTTACAGGCTATGAGGGAAAAAAACGTGGTGCTCTGAGAGTGAGAAGCTGGCAGCCATCTTAGGTTGTGGGGTCAGGAAACAGGGCTGCCTTGATGCACAGCTCTAGGGCACATTGCTCATGAAAATACAATGTGCATGGCACCCCCCAGTGCCAGGCAGAGTGGGGGCCAAAAAGCCTTGCAGGAGAGGGGACCACATGCTCACAGGCACTGGAGCAGGAAATATCTTGACAAGAACATGCCACTGTGAGAAGTACAGTGGGGCCAGCATAGTGAAGGTGGCGTGAGATGAATCTCAGCTCCAGGGAGAATCTGAAAGGCTATGAGAGGAAGGTGGCATTTTTATTCCAAGTTCAATGGGAAGGCTCTAAAGGGTATTAAGCAGGTCAGTGGCATGGTTCAATGTGTGTGTGTGTGTGTGTATGTGTACATGTCATGTGTCACATAATGATTTTCAGTCAACAGCAGACTGCATGTACGCTACCAGTCTCATAAGATTATAAAATCATATTTTTGCTGTACCTTGTCTATGTTTAGATATGCAAATACCATTGTACTCCAATTGCCTACAGTATTCAGTAGAGTAACATGCTGTCCAGGTACATAGCCCAGGAGCAACAGGCTAGCCCATACAGCCTAGGTGTGGAATAGAGTAACATGCTGTCCAGGTGTGTGGCCCGGGAGCAACAGGCTAGCCCATACAGCCTAGGTGTGGAGCAGAGGAACATGCTGTCCAGGTGTGTGGCCCGGGAGCAATAGGCTAGCTCATACAGCCTAGGTGTGGAGTAGGCCCTACCATCTAGGTTTGTGTAAGTGCACTCTTTGATGTTCCCATAATGACAAAGTCACCACCTAATGATGCATTTCTCAGGACATATCTTCATTGTTAAGAAATACGTTGACTGTGTATATATATATACATAGTCATTCATAGATATCTTCAAGGAATTGTTTCCAGGACTCGCCAGGGATACCAAAATATTCAAATTCCTGTTATTAAATGGCATCGTATTTGCATATAACCTACACATATTCTCCCATATACTTTAAATCATCCATACATTACTCATAATACCTAATACAATGTAAATGCTATGCAAATAGTTGTACTGTATTGCTTTTTCATTTGTATTATTTTTATTGTCGTATTATTATTATTTTTTCAAACATTTCTGATTCACAGTTGGTTGAATTCCTGAATGCAGAATCTGCAGATACAAAGGGCTGATATTTTAATCACTCAGGCTGTTGTCTGGGACATGGATTAGAAAACAGCAGAAGGGGAAGTGGTCAACCAGTTAGGATGTCACTGAGCCAACCAGGCAAAAGATGACAGTGGCCTGGCAAAGAATGATGGCTGTAGAGAGAAAGAAAAGTGGTTGGAGTCGAGACATGTTTTGGAGCTAGAACCAACAGCATTTGCTGGTGGATTGGATATGCAGGATGAAGACTGACTCCAGGTTCCTGACTTAAGCAAGTGGGAAGTACCATTTATTTATTTATTTTTTTATTTTTATTTTTTTTTTAAAAAGATGGGATTTCACCATGATGGCCAGGCTGGTTTTGAGCTCCTAACCTCAAGTGATCCACCCACCTCGGCCTCCCAAAGTGCTAGGATTACAGGCGTGAGCCATCATGCCCAGCCTGGAAGTACCATTTATTGAGACAGAAATGTGGGGAAGAATGGATTTGACGGGTAGATAACGGAGTTCCATTTCGGACATGCTAAACTGAAATGCCTGTGATAACTCAGGTGGAGATCACAAGTGGACAGCCAATTACATGAGTTTCTGTTCATATAGGAAATTTGGCTGCAGGCAAAATTTGGGAGTTGTCAGTCTATTTAGAGACATGGGAAAGGATGAGATCCTCTATTGAGGGGGGTGTGGACAAAGAAGCTTTCATTCCTAATGTGCTTGAACTTTTTTAGTCTCTCATACACCGTGGACCACACTATAGAATGTTTTCCTGCGGCAGCTGGGAGCAAGTCTTCACCTTTGTGTTTGGCAGTGCAGGTGGCGAAGCTACCTTTCTCTCCTCACCAGCAGAGGTTTGTATAACTTGATGCTTGTAGAGCACTGGGCTAGAGCACGGCGCTTCTCCAGGGTTTAGTTCTTCTGCATGTGGGATTTACTTTCCACCTCTTTAACTCTAATTGTAGGTCTGTTTACAGATTGATTAAAAGGTCCTTAAATTGTTTTAGGACATAATAATGTTTTTCTATTTCAAGGATGGGTTGGAAATAGACGTGAGCATACAAGGGAATGTGAGAGCACGCGGGATCTGTTTATTCTTCTTAACTCTTCTATTTGTCTGAGTCCCAACGTATCCTGGGTTTGATGACCAAGCCTCAAGGAGAACTGACCCACAACAGCTTTGTTTACTAAGGGTATGCCCACATCCCCCTGTGGAGCTGACATTTATATGCCTTATAGAGAGGATTTGGTTGGGCTTGTCTGTCCCATCCGATGTGGGTCACCTGTACTAAGAGCTAAATTTTTCTCCAAGCCACCTCATAATGGGTTGAGCTCCGTGATGTCCAATCTATATCCAGTTGCCTTTGGTTTGGGTAATGATACCTGGTTCAGTCATTGCAGCAGAATCAAAGTTAGTTTCACTTGACATACAAGGCTGGTCCACTGCAATAAGATGCAGACTCTGCCGGAGACCTCTAGACTCGAAAGCGGGTAAGGGGATCCCCTTTAGAGATCCGGCTCAAAGGAACTACAGTTCCTGGTCCCATATGCAGAGCTGTTTTGACAAAATTCATCATATCTGGAGGTGCCAGAGTGTGACTCTCCAGTGTGGTGAGATTATAAAGTAACAAAAGGTAGCTTAGAAGAACCCACAAGATATGGAAGTACTTTCTTCAATTGCCTCATTAAATCTTTCACCAAGGTGTGCCACCTGCTCTATTTTATAACTGCTTTCTGCAAAGCTCTATATGCATTTTATTTCTTTCAAGCTTGAGAAAATTATGTAGGAGAGTTTCTGAACGTTCCTCATAGACCTCTTAATTTTGAGTTTAGCATTTTGGTCCAAGAAAATAGAATCAGTTCAGTTTTACAAAATTTCAAGCTACTAAAGAATCTGAGGGCTTTAAGGTGAGAAGAATCAAAGTAACTTAAAGACCTGGTCAGTGAAAAATCATTAAACTAGTCATGCATAGACAAGTAGAACTGAAGAACTTCAGATACTTAGTGGTCAGATATTTGAGACACTTCAAAGAATTCGTGTGAGACAAGACTTGACCTTTTAGGTCAACTGGAAAAGTCATCTATGTATTATGGGTTCCACAGAGGAAAAAGACAAGGAGTGAGAGAAATGTGTCATCCCTTCAGCTAAGCACTATCAGAGCCTTGTCGCATTAGGAGACAATTCTTCACAGGTCTCTGGCATTTCTGTGTATCTTGGAGTCACAGCACTCCCTGTCTTTATTCTAGACTATCTTTTCAAAGATGTCTGTGCAGCTAACAGCCCTGGAAGGTATAGTGTCTCCCTCCAGAGCAGTAGTCAGGTTTGTTTACTGCCTAGTATAACAAAGATAGTGTCTTTTTTCAGGGCAAAGTTCAGATAGGCTTATTGACTGTCACAGAAGATTTTGTTTTTCTGAGACAGGGTCTCCCTCTGTCGCCCAGGCTGGAGTGCAGTGGCACAATCTTAGTAGACTGCAGCCTCCACCTCCCTGGCTCAAGCCATCGCCCTACCTCAGCCTTCCAGGTAGCTGGGACCATAGGTGCATGCTACCACCCCTGGCTATTTTTGTATTTTTTTTTTTTTTTGTAGAGATGGGGTTTTGCCATGTTGCCCAAGCTGGTCTCCAACTTCTGGGCTCACATGATCCTCCCACCTTGGCCTCCCAAAGCGCTGGGATTGCAGGTGTGAGCCACTGCACCTGGCCCATCACAAAATATTTGAGTTCCCTAAGCCTGGGATTCCTCTCCTGTAATGTAAGCCACAACAAGTGAAAGAATTACCTGGGTCTTTTGTTATCCTATGGAAACTGGTGTTTGAGGAACCAATGCAAAAATAGGAATACTAGACTGCTGCTATTACTATAAGTACTAAGCTATTCTTTGCCTCTGACCCAGGAGTCTTGTGTCTTCTGATCGGCATTCATGACTCAGGCTTGTTATCTTGCAAATATGGCAAAATCTCAAATGCTTCCCAATTCTTGACAGTCAGGGATCTGTATAGGTAATTTTAGTCAGGACTCAAGATTATTGTTAGCAATATGAAGAATTGTGTTGGACATGGACACACAGAGGGGAACAGTGCACACCCAGGCCTACTGAGGGCAGAGGGTGGGAGAAGGGAGAGGATCAGGAAAAATAGCTAATGGATACTAGGCTCAATACCGGCCCGATGACATAATCTGTACAACAAACTCCCTTAACACACGTTTACCTATGTAAGAAACCTGCTTGTCCTGCACATGTACCCCTGAACTTTAAATAAATGTTTAAAAAACAAAAGGAACTGTGTTGGAACTCTGAAACAAAACTTTTCTGACAGCCCAGATGGGAGAGTTGTTTTACTTCTGATTGTCAGACTGCATGGACACATCTATAGTATTGTACTTTTTATAAGACTCTAAATTCAAATCTTCTTCCGAAAGCTCCTCCAAAACATCTCAGCACTGAACAAAGTTTAGGGGACAGGCAGTACTGTCCATCCATAGCAGTGGCCACACAACTGGACCAGATGTTTTCAAGTTCTCCTCCCTGATGGCAGCCAAGAATCTCACCCCACAACTACCATCACGAGCTCTGCTTTCTCTTTCCTGGCTGGGATTGGGCTCTTACCCTCTCCTCCATGTTGCTTCCCACTCCTAAACCTTTCTTTTTTTTTTTTTTTGAGACGGAGTTTTGCTCTGTCGCCAGGCTGGAGTGCAGTGGCACAATCTCGGCTCACTGCAACCTCTGCCTCCTGGGTTCAATCGATTCTTCTGCCTCAGCCTCCAGAGTAGCTGGGACCACAGGCGCGTGCCACCGCGCCCGGCTAATTTTTGTATTTTTAGTAGAGATGGGGTTTCACCATGTTGGCCAGGGTGGTCTCGATCTCTTGACCTCGTGATCCTCCCACCTCGGCCTCCCAAAGTGCTGTAATCCTAAACCTTTCAAATTCACCTTGCTCCCTTCTTCTCCGCCATCCACACCTTATCACATTTTAACCTGCCTTTAGCCTTCAGCTTCTCTCCTGTCAATCAGATCCTACACGGCCTTCAGAGTTTACAACTTCCTTGAATCCCTATCACTTTCTGTGGGAGTTTTTGAACCAAGCAAACTTGATGGCTGCTGGTTTCTGTTTGATATATTGAACTTTTGCTAAGATTATTTTGAAAAAAAAAAAAAAAAAAAAAGGAGAGGTGCCACTGCTTTAAAACTTTTTGGAAAAACACTAGTAGCCTGAAAGATAAACTTCAAAGCCTTTAGCTTATGGTTCAAAGCTCTTTATAATATTTCCCCATCCCTGATCTTGCTCTCTCCCTCAAGAGCCCTACACTTCAGCCACTGTTCTTACACCCACATCATCATCTTACACACCTAAAATTTTGCCACACTCCCGTTTTGATCAAGGCTTACTGCCCACAGGATGAAGTCCAACTTACTTCATCCGGTGTTATCACTCTCCCTGTTCCACCCTGCCCTAGCCTCCTTCCTGGTGCAAACTCTCCCATCCAGCATATTTGGTTTCTTTCCAAGGTAGTGGAAACTGGGCTCCTCTGAGCCTTCTTTGAACCTGTGCTTACATATGGCTGCACCCTTTCTCTGTTGTCCATCCCCTTCACCTGGGTCTACCCCCATCTTCCACCCCAGACACAAGACACATATAACTACATATAACTGCAAAGGACGAAACCATCTCTGATCACTCCAGCCCATGGAAAATGCTGTGTGTGTGTGTGTGTGTGTGTGTGTGTGTGTGTGTGTCCAACCAATCTGTTAACTCCTTAAAGGCAGAACCATCACACTCTGCTTCATACTTCATCACCTCACCCCAACACCCACACACATGCTCAGTACCTGGCAATAGCAGACTCCCAGTAAATACAGGTTGTTTCATGGATCTCAAGACTCTTTCCCATGGTTCTCCCCACATTTCCACTTGAGTAACACAAATTCATGATGCACTACGCTGTCTCTGATTCATGACTCGTGCTGTGTGCTACCCCATCGTCCCATTCTCCAACCTGGAATGCACTGTCCTTTTCCCCCTTCATTATTATTTTTACTTATTCTTCTTTTTCTTTTTTTTTTTAATTTTAAAAAAAAATTTTAATAAGAGATGAGGTCTTGCTATGTTGCCCAGGCTGGAAAGCAGTGACTATTCACAGGTGTGATCCCACTACTGATCAGCACGGGAGTTTGACCTGCTCCGTTTCCGACCTGGGCCAGTTCATCCCCTCCTTAGGCAAACTGGTGGTCCCCGCTCCCGGGAGGTCACCATATTGATGCTGAACTTAGTGCAGACGGCCGATCGGCATAGCGCACTACAGCCTAGAACTCCTGGGCTCAAGCGATCCTCCCACCTCAGCCTCCCAAGTAGCTGGGACTACAGGCATGTGCCACTGTGCCCGGCTCTTCTAATTCTTTAGATGCAGTTCAGTGCCACCTTTTCGTCTAATCTAAGTTCTGTGTTACCGTAGACAACTTCAGTCATGAGGTTGGTCCAGTCTGTATCTGGATTCAGATATAAGCTCCTTGATCTTGTAGTTCATATCAGAGACTTATATTAAATTTTGTATCCCCCAAAAAATTGTATAGTACCCCACTCACCTCCAGGAGCCTTTCCACTATTGCCCTTACACCTTGTATTATCATTGTCTGCTTCTTTGACCATCTTCCTCTAGAAGATGAGGAGTGTCTGGGGGGGAAGAAGGACTAGATTTTACCTAATTTTGTGTTCTCATCACGTCACACATTCTATGTACTTAATAAATACTTGCTAAATGAAAATGTGAATTTTTTCATCTACTTAACTAGGATAGTTAATTTTATGTTATTCAGTTTTAAGGACTTTATCTAATTGGATGAAGCCCACTTCATAATGAAAGGTAATCTGCTTTACTCAAAGTCTACTGATTTAAGTGGTAATCACATTTTAGAAAATAGTTTGTCCAAACATCTTTAGCCTAACGAAGCTGAAACAGAGAATTAACCATCACAGACTTAAAACTAAAAAGCAAACAAACATATTATTTATTTATGCAAGTAATAAATGTTCATTGAGAAAAAGCTAGAAGGCATAGATTTTTAGTTTTTAATTTTATTTTTTTAATTTATTTTTTCGGAAGAAGTCTCGCTCTGTCGCCAGACTGGAGTACAGCAGTGCAATCTCGGCTCACTGCAACCTCCGCCTGTCGAGTTCAAGTGATTCTCCTGCCTCAGCCTCCTGAGTAGCTGGGACTACAGATGCATGCCACACTGCCCAGCTAAATTTTGTATTTTTAGTAGAGAAGGGGTTTCACCATGTTGGCCAGGACAGTCTCAATTTCTTGACCTTGTGATCTGCCTGCCTCAGCCTCCCAATGTGCTGGGATTACAGGCATGAGCCACTGCACCCAGCTGACACAGATTTTTTTTAAAGTTATACCTTATACACTAGACAAGGATGCCCTCTCTCACCACTCCTATTCAATATAGCACTGGAAGTTCTAGCCAGAGCAATCAAGCAAGAAAAAGAAATAAAAGGTATTCAAATAAGAAAGGAGGAAGTCAAATTGTCTCTATTTGCAGATGACATGATTGTATATCTAGAAGAACCCATCATCTCAGCCCAAAATCTCCTGAAACTGATAAGCAACTTCAGCAAAGTCTCAGGATGCAAAATCAATGTGCAAAAATCACAAGCATTCCTATACACCAATAACAGACTTAAAGAGAGCCAAATCAAGAATGAACTGCCATTCACAATTGCTACAAAGAAAATAAAATACCTAGGAATACAACTAACAAGGAACGTAAAGGACCTCTTCAAGGAGAACTACAAGCCACTGCTCAACGAAATAAGAGTGGACACAAACAGATGGAGAAACATTCCATGTTCATGGTTAGAAAGAATCAATATCATGAAAATGGCCATACTGCCCAAAGTAATTTATAGATTCGATGCTATCCCCATCAAGCTACCAATGACCTTCTTCACAGAACTGGAAAAAACCACCTTAAACTTAATATGGAACCAAAAGAGAGGCCACATAGCCAAGTCAATTCTAAGCAAAAAGAACAAAGCTGGAGGCATCACACTACCAGACTTCAAACTATACTACAAGGCTACAGTAATCAAAACAGTGTGGTACTTGTACCAAAATAGAGATATAGACCAATGGAACAGAACAGAGGTCTTGGAGGCAACACAGCACATCTACAACCATCGGATCTTTGACAAACCTGACAAAAACAAGCAATGGGCAAAGGATTCCCTGTTTAATAAATGATGTTGGGAAAACTAGCTAGCCATGTGCAGAAAGCAGAAACTGGACCCCCTCCTGACACCTTACACTAAAATTAACTCCAGATGGATTAAAGGCTTAAACATAAGACCTAACACGATAAAAACCCTAGAAGAAAACCTAGGCAAAGCCATTCAGGACATAGGCATAGGCAAGGACTCATGACCAAAACACCAAAAGCCTCGGCAACAAAAGCCAAAATAGACAAATGGGACCTAATCAAACTCCACAGCTTCTGCACGGCAAAAGAAACAGTCATTAGAGTGAATTGGCAACCAACAGAACGGGAAAAATTTTTTGCAGTCTACCCATCTGACAAAGAGCTGATATCCAGAATCTACAAAGAACTAAAACAGATTTACAAAAAAAAAAAAAAAAAAAAACAAGCCCATTCAAAAGTGGGCAAAGGATAAAAACAGACACTTTACAAAAGAAGACACACATGAGGCCAACAAACATATGAAAAAATGCTCATCATCACTGGTCATTAGAGAAATGCAAATCAAAACTACATTGAGATACCATCTCACACCAGTTAGAATGGCAATCATTAAAAAATCTGGAGACGACAGATGCTGGAGAGGATGTGGAGAAATAGGAACACTTTTACACTGTTGGTGGGAGTGTAAATTAGTTCAACCATTGTGGAAGACAGTGTGGCGATTCCTCAAAGACCTAGAAATAGAAATTCCATTTGACCCAGCAATCCCATTACTGGGTATATATCTAAAGGATTATAAATCGTTCTACTATAAGGACACATGCACACAAATGTTCATTGCAGCACTGTTTACAATAGCAAAGATCTGGAACCAACCCAACTGCCCATCAGTGATAGACTAGACAGGGAAAATGTGGCACATATACACCATGGAATATTATGCAGCCATCAAAAAACGATGAGTTCATGTCCTTTGTAGGGACATGGATGAACCTGGAAACCATCATTCTCAGCAAACTGACACAAGAACAGAAAATCAAACACCGCATATTCTCACTCATAGGTGGGTGTTGAACAATGAGAACACATGGACACAGGGAGGGGAGCATCACACAGCATCACATACTGGGGTCTGTCGGGGGGAAATAGGGGAGGGACGGGGGGGTGGGGAGTTGGGGAGAGATAGCATGGGGAGAAATGCCAGATATAGGTGACGGGGAAGAAGGCAGCAAATCACACTTCCATGTGTGTACCTATGCAAGAATCTTGCATGTTCTTCACATGTACCCCAAAACCTAAAATGCAATAAAAAAATTAAATTAAATTAAATTAAAATTAAAATTAATAAAATGGTAAATATTTTCATTGCTTATAATCTAGAATAATTACTATAAATATTTTTATATTTGTCCTTTCAGATACTTAAATGCATGTGTAGCCAATGGTTACACTTGTACTTTTTTTTTCTTTTTGAGACAGAGTCTCACTCTTGTCTCCCAGAATGGAGTGCAGTGGCATGATCTCGCCTCACTGCAGCCTCTGCCTCCCAGGTTCAAGTAATTCTCCTGCCTCAGCCTCCCAAGTAGCTGAGATTACAGGCTTTGGCAACACACCGAGCTAATTTTTGCACTTTTAGTAGAGATGGGGTTTCACCATGTTGGCCAAGCTGGTCTCGAACTCCTGACCTCCGGTGATCCACCCATCTTGGCCTCCCAAAGTGTTGGGATTACAGGTGTGAGCCACTGTGCCCAGCCACAGTTGAACTTTTATAGCAAACTGGAGGCACACTATCCTTACTGGTTGGTAATCTAATTTTTAAATGTATTAATACAGCAAGAATGCTTTTCCATATCAATAAATATATAGCTTTGACATGAGTTTTAAAGGCTCAAAATATTCCACCTCATGGACATCAATTCATTTAATAAATTAATCTCTCATATTGCAACAGATATCTTGTTCCAAATTTTTGCTATTATAAAAAGTGTAGAGATAAACAACCTTGTCTAAAATCAGATCATTTTTATATAAGTTTTTCATGTGTATACAATACATTGTCTTTTCCAAAGCATATGTACCTGGAATATGGGTCAGCCAAATGAATGCTGAAATTGCAGAGCATGATGCCAGGTCTTGGGGTGGAGAGGAAGCCTATGGGACATGAGGGTAAGTCCTGGATGATTGGGGTAGGGCCAGCTACGTAATTTGTGGGTCTCAGTACAAAATAAAAATATAGGACCCCTTGTTCAAAGAGTAAGGGCCATTAAAGATACTAAAACATAAGGCTTTTTTCTTTCTTCCACTTTCTCTCCCTTGACTTGTCATGGTGTTTTTCATTTACTACTAGTGTCACTCTAAGCACAGAAAATTTAAAATTTAAATTATTAGCATACATTTAACTATTCATCCTTACATTGTGCAATGCCAGTTTTAAATGCAAACGAGCACATTTAACTCATATTCGAAATCAATCAAATCAATTTGTGTTTCAAAGCCCAAACGTGCATGTGTATTTCATTCTTAACAAAATGGTGGAAATGCTGTGCAAGGCAAACTCAACTGCTTTTATGTCATTTCTCAATACATGCACATTCTACTAACACTGTCTATCTTAGGCTTACTAATGGGGAAGGAAGGACTGA
The DNA here is from genome assembly GCF_009761245.1 of Sapajus apella. Taxonomy (NCBI): domain Eukaryota; kingdom Metazoa; phylum Chordata; class Mammalia; order Primates; family Cebidae; genus Sapajus; species Sapajus apella. The sequence goes on along the minus strand of NW_022436992.1, from coordinate 742,664 downwards.
AGGGAAAAGGAACTATGGGTTGTGCAATCTTTTCCTTTCCTTCTATGTCATCTTCTTCAGCATAAGTGGTTGACTGAAACAGTAAGAAAAGATGATAGGTTCCTTGATTGTTTTTATTTCTTAAAATGCCTTCCTTCTGTATTTGAAGCAAGTTCTACTTGGAACAGAAGGCGCGGCATCTAGGCTATAATATCCCCACTTATTCAGTTGTAGATATACCACACTTAATTTGCACTCGAGTGCACTTCCTTGTATTCATTAAACTCCTACACAGCATGAGTCCACCAGATTCTGCTCATGGACCCTCACGAATACTACAGGCAAATGGGGCAGTGAGGAATGGCGGACACGCATATTGCTCGTTCCTCGTCTGTTTACATGTCTGCATTGTCCATTGGACTTCAATAAATAAACACAAGTTCAAAGATAAAATCATTAGAATTTCAAGATGGCAACAGAAGAGCATTACATCAAGCATGGCGCCCTTCTGAGCATGGCCCTGTGTGACTACCCAGGTCACATGCCCATGAAGGTGGCTCTATCTGGTAAGCCATAGATGTCACTGATAAGACAAGGTGATATGGTCAGATGATTCATGTGTGGTCACTTCCCAGCACCTCCCTGGGATGAGTTCTTAGCCACTCTATCCTTGAACCTGAGGCCAATATTTCCCTTCCCATTCTGTGACAGCCACCACCCTCTGCCTGAGTGACAACCATATTACTCCTCCACTGCCCTCCAGCCTCAGCCAGGCTTGGGTGCATACATGGGGAGGGTCAGGGTTGGGCATGCTCTTTGCAGGACAAGGCAACAGCCATCCCTGCCCTGGGTTGCAAGTACCCTGATGATGTGTTTGGCAAGTCGCTCTCAGTGGGTCCTCTCAACCATCTCAGTTTCCAAGCATGTCCCGGCAAGGAGGTCGTGACCTCTTAGGGGTTACCTATCACACGTGGCCTGGTAGAGTGGTCCCTACTCTACCAGTGAAAGAGTGATTTTCCAGCATCCATGCTTCACATTTTTGTCTGGTAGAGGACTTTTGGCCCCGTTCCCCAGCCATGTGGAAAGGGCCTAATTCCCGATAAGGAAGGCCCTTCCTCCCCCACAGGGAGGGTCCCTTATCTCACTCTATCCTGGCCCGGCCCAAGACCAGCAACCTTCCCGCCCAGCGGCCCACTGAACCAATCACCATCCGCCCCACCAGCTCTCCCGTAACCTCCCGTCCCACAAGCTCCCGCCCGGTAGGCTTCCTGCCCAGCAATCAACCTAGCCAATTACTACCTGCCAGGTCAGCTCTCCTACCGCCCCAGGCCCTCTGTCCCTATGAAGTCAACCGAACAAAGAAAGCGCTCGCGATTCCTCCCTTCCCGCTTGAGTCGCCCGGAGATCCCAATAAAGTCGGTACCGGTCACCATGCGTCCTGCCTCGAGTCTATTGAGCGCCTGCCTCCGTGGGTCGGGGTCCCACAGCCGGGGTCGCACAATTTTCACTTTGCACTGGGACCCACAAATTATGTAGCTGGCTCTAAAGGTCCCTCTCCTTAGGGTTTCCTCCATTTCTTCTCCTCCTGTTTAATAATTAAAAAAAAACAACAGCAAAAATAGTAACTATCATTTATTGGGCTCTTTTCTATATGCTAATCACTTTAGACTGTAAGAAAAACAAGACATACAGGCGGTAATCCCAGGAAGAGTTTGAGAGCAGAGTAAGTTCTGGTGAAGCAGAGGTGGCTTCCAGGTGACGGGTCTGAAAGCCAAAGGCACTGCAGCTGCCCCTGAGGGGTTCACGGCAATTCAAAGCAGCCATGGCCGCCTTGTTCTGCAGGGAGGTCAGGGTGGGATGCTCTGTCCTTGGATAATGGGAACAGACAGAAAAGAGCCACAGAATCTGGAGAAACAACAGAGGACACATTGTAACATTGTAGCACTAGATGACCCAGTGCCTCCTGAGCACCTCTTCTGGGTTACTTCCAGATCTTTTTAACCCAAAGAGGGAAGCATCTGGATTTGAGCAAGCACTGTAAAGTGTGGCCCTCTTAGGCGCTTCTTTGTCTGTAAATAAAATCCCATCTATTCATTCAGAGGTAAGTCCTTTCCTCCTTGCCGTTATTTCAGAGAAGAGGGCTTCTCTGGGGTTTAGAGAACCAAGTTAGGGGATCCTGTACAAGAGGATGGGCTAAAAGATCAGGAAGGCAGCTGGCTTTTTGGCTGGCTCACTGGGTGCAGGGAGCATTGTCTTAAATTGGGAATACTTTAAACCAAGGTTTTCAGTGTTTAAGATGGATAAAAATCACCTGGGAAGCTTATTAAAACATAGAGCTGAGCCTGATTCAGAGTTTCAAGGCAAAATGTCTGAGGTGGGGTCTGAGAATTTGCATTTCTAACAAGCTCTCAGGCAAGGTCAATGCTGCTGGTCTGGGTGTAACACATTGACATCCACTGCTATAAACCTGGAGCAGAACGGCTGTAAGGACCTTTGCAAAAAGGACCCCACGGATACAATCTCCTTCATGGACATAATGCAGTGCCCATCTCCTGCCACTTCCCCATACAGCCAACTTCTAGCCACACCTGACTTCTTGAGGTTTCCCATACTCTCCCCCACTCTATGCATTTCTATGCTTTTGGTTTTTTTAAATGCAGAGCCATGTAAAAAATAAAATAAGATTTGCATCCATTGAAGTACAGGGAGAAAAAAGAAATAAAAGAATAAGAATCAACTCTAATTCTGCTCCTCAGAGGAGCAGAAGTGGAGGAGAACTGCCACTGACATTAAAGTGCCTGGAAAGAGAGAATTTAGTGAAAGAAGCTCCCTTGTGAGTTGCTAGCAAGTCGCTTTGGAGCAAAGCTTGCAAATAAACCTCTCAAGGGCCTCCTTTTAAATGCTGAAGCGTAAGACAGCAGGCACCACTGCCTCAAGAAAGGCGAAGACATTCTCTTCCACGGATTGCCTTTCCGAGGAAGGTTTGTCAGTATTTCAAGATACTGTAATATCTTCTCATGTAGCATTTTACAAAACACTTTTGCATATGTTGTCTTAATTGGTAATTATCCACTGCCAGTCTCTGACAACCAATAACCTGAGCTACGCTCCTATAGTTTTGTTTTTTCAAAAAATGTCATAAATGGGGCATGCAGTATGTTGCCTGTTATGTCTGCTCTCTTCCATTTAGCATATTGCATTCGAGATCATGTAGTTGCACTTGTCAAAAGTTCAGTCCTTCTTATTACTGAGTTGGATTCCATCATGTGGACGTACCACAGTTTGTTTATTCACCAGCTGAGGGACATTGGATTGTTTCCAGTTTTGAGATGTTATTAGTAAAGCTGCTATTCCCATACAGTAAAATATGTTTTTATTTCTCTTGGTTTAATATTTAAGACTGAGATTTCTGGATTATGTATAAAGAATATCTTTAACTTTGTAAGAAATTGCCAAACTGTTTTTTTTTTTTTTTTTTTTCTTTTTTTTTGGGGGGGACGGAGTTTCGCTCTTGTTACCCAGGCTGGAGTGCAATGGTGCGATCTCGGCTCACCGCAACCTCCGCCTCCTGGGTTCAGGCAATTCTCCTGCCTCAGCCTCCTGAGTAGCTGGGATTACAGGCACACGCCACCATGCCCAGCTAATTTTCTGTATTTTTAGTAGAGACAGGGTTTCACCGTGTTGACCAGGATGGTCTCGATCTCTTGACCTCGTGATCCACCCACCTCGGCCTCCCAAAGTGCTGGGATTACAGGCTTGAGCCACCGCGCCCGGCCCAAACTGTTTTTTCCAAAGCAGCTATACCACTTTGCATTCCCATAAGCAATGCATGAGAATTCCAGCACCTCTGCATTCTGTCAGCACTTGATATCATCAGATTTTTTTACGTCCTCTAGTAGGTATGTAGCGATATCTCATTATGATTTTAATGTGCTAATTACTAACGATGTTAAACATCTTTTTCTGCATTTATTTGCCATCCATATTTCTTCTAATATGAAGTATATGTTCAAATCTTTTGCCCGCATTTTTAAATATGTATTTTTTATTTCAATAGAAATTATAAATGGAATATAAGTGGTTTTTTTATTACATAGGTGAATTGTATAGTGGTGAAGTCTGAGATTTTAGCACACTCATCACCTGAGTAGTATACATTGTACCCAGTATGTAGTTTTTAATCCTTTGTTGGATGCATATATAGTTTGCAAATTTTTTCTCTCATTTTGTGGGTTGTCTGTTGACTCTGAAGATGATTTCTTTTGCTGTACAGAAGCATTTTAGTTTAATTAGATCTCATTTATTTATTTTTGGTTTTGTTGTATTTACTTTTGGGGTGTTAGTCACAGATTCTTTGCCTAGGTCAACATCCCGAAGAGTTTTTCCTGGGTTTTCTAGAATTTTTATGGTTTCAAGTCTTAGATTTAAGTCTATAAGCCATCTTGAATTGATTTTTGTATATGGTGAGAGATATGGATCCAGCTTCATTCTTCTACATGTGGCTATCCTGTTTGCCCAGCACCATTTATCAAATAGGGTATCCTTTACCCAATTTATGTTTTTGTATGTTTTGTCAAAGATTGGTTGGTTGTAAGTATCTGGCTGTATTCTGGGTTCTCTGTTCTTCTCCAATGGTCTGTGTATCCACTTTCATACCAGGACCATGCTACTGTTTTGGTTACTATAGCGTTGCAACGTAATTTGAAGTCAGGTAATGTGATACCTCCAGATTTGTTCTTTTGCTTAGGATTGCTTTGGCTATTCAAGCTCTTTTTTAAATTTCATATGCATTTTATGATTTCTTTTTAATTCTATGAAAATGATGTTGGCATTTTGATAGAAATTGCATTGAATCTGTAGAATGCTTTGGGCATTATGGTCATTTTCATGATATTGAGTCTTCTAATCCATGAGCATGGGATGTATTTCCATTTGTTTATGTCATTTCTGATGTCTTTCAGACTTGTTTTGTAGTTCTTGTAAAGATCTTTTACCTATTTGGTGAGGTATATTCCTTTATTTAGGTGCCTTATGTATTTTGGATACAAGTCCTTTATCAGATATGTGTTTTGCAAGTAATTTCTCCGTCTGTGATTTGCCTTTTCATTTTCTGAACAGTGCCTTTTGAAGAGCTAGACTTTTCTTTTTAAGTGCTCATCCCTGGGATGTAGGTAGGATTGTTTCAGAAATATGTGGCCAACCAGGGGACTTGCTTCCCTGACAGGAATCCTGAACTAGGGGATGAAGAAGAGGATCGGTGTCTGGGTTTCAGAAAAGCATTTAAAATTTTATTCATTTGCTAGGGCTGCCATAACCAAATACCCAGACTGGGTGGCTTAAACAACAGAAAGTTGTTTCTCACAGTTCTGGAGGCTGGAAGTCAAGATCAAGGTGTATGTTGGCAGGTTCGGTTTCCTCTGAGGCCTCTCTCCTTGGCTTGTAGATGGCTGCCTTCTCGCTGTGTCCTCACATGGCCTTCTCTCAGTGCATTCACATTCCTGCCGTCTCTTTGTGTATCCAAAGTTTCTCTTCTTATAAGGATATTAGTCAGAGTGCTTTAGGAACCCCATGCTAATGGCCTCATTTTAATTCAATAACCTCTCCAAAGACCCAGTCTCCAAATACGGTCACATTCTGAGGTACCGACGGATTAGGCTGCAACATGTGGATTGGGGTGGAGAACTGAATTCAACCCACAAAAGAATTACATGCTCATTTGTGCAGGAACAGCCTACAAGGTCCTTAGGAGTTAAAGAGTAGATTGACTTTGATATCATAACTAATTTTCCTGTTTCACACTCTTGCCCACCCAAAACAATTTTCAATACAGTATCTGTAATGACTCTTAGAATGCACATCACACCGTGTTACAGCTCTAATGGCTTCTCGTGGTAGGCTGAATAATGTTCCCTCAAATATTGTCACATCCTAATTCACAGAACCTGAGATTATGTCACTTTACTCAGTAAAAGAGATGTTGCAGATGTGATTAAGGATCTCGAGCTGGGCACAGTGACTCACACCTGTAATCCCAGCACTTTGGGAGGCCAACGTGGGTGGATCACGAGGTCAAGAGATCGAGACCATCCTGGCCAAAATGGTGAAACCCCGTCTCTAAAAAAAGTAAAAAATAAATAAAAAATTAAAAAAGGATCTCGAGACAGAGAGGTTATTCTGGGTTATCCAGGTGGACTCAATGTTATCACAAGTGTCTTTATAAGAGGAAGGCAGGAGGGTCCAAGTCAGAGAGGGAGACACATCAGAAGCCCAGTTTGGAGTGATGGAGCTACAAGCCAAGGAGTGCCAGTGGGCTCTCAAAGCTGGAAGGTGCAAGGACTGGATCATCCCCTGAAGTCTCTAGAGGGAACTGGCCCTGCAGACACCTTGCTTTTAGCTCTAGAAGACTTGTTTTGAACTTCCGATCTCCAGAACTGAAAGCAAATAAATCATCCCTTTAAGCTACAAAAGTTGTGGTAATTTGTTATAGCAGCAACAAGGAAATAAATACACTTTCTGTCTTACAGAGTGTAAAAGCCAAAGTCCTTGTAATGTCTGTGAGATCCTTTGCAGCTGTTAGCAGCCTGGCCACACCCCCTGCAGCTCCCCCACCTTCCCCCACACCTGCCTACTCATTGTGCTCCACCCACACTTGCCTCCTCAGTGCTGAGCCTCAGGACTCTTGCACTGGCTGTCCCCTTGCTACCTGAAATGAGCTTCCCCAGGTACACATATGGCTCCTCCCGCACTTCCTTCAGGATTTTATTGAATTGCCACTTTCTCACTCAGAACTTCTTTTTTTTTTTTTTTTGAGATGGAATTTTGCTCTTGTTGCCCAGGCTAAAGTGCAATGGCACCATCTCGGTTCACCACAACCTCGGCCTCCCAGGTTCAAGCAATTCTCCTGCCTCAGCCTCCTGAGTAGCTGGGATTACAGTCATGTGCCACCAAGCCCTGCTAATTTTTGTATTTTTAGTAGAGATGGGGTTTCTCCATGTCGGTCAGGCTGGTCTCGAACTCCCAGCCTCAGGTGATCCACCCGCCTCAGCTACCAAAGTGCTGGGATTACAGGTGTGTGCCACTGTGCCCGGACTTTTTTTTTTTTTAAGATGGAGTTTCACTCTTGTTGCCCAGGCTGAACTGCAATGACGTGATCTCGGCTCACTGCAACCTCTACCTCCCAGATTCTTCTGCCTCAACTTCCTAAGTAGCTGGGATTACAGGTGCACACCACTACACCTGGCTAATTTTTTGTGTTTTTAGTAGAGACGGGGTTTCACCATGCTGGCAAGGCTGGTCTCCAACTCCTGACCTCAGGTGATCCGCCCACTTCAGCCTCTCAAAGTTCTGCGATTACAGGCCTGAGCCACTGCACCCAGCCATCAGGCCTTCTTTAGCCATTTTTTTGTTACACAGTAAACCCTTTCTCTGTCCCAACCCACACGCAGCCCATTTACATTCCCTGTTTTGTCTCCAGCACTTTTTACCTTTTAAATACCCCATCCTTTTTTTTTTAATCTCAATTATTAAGTTTCCCCACAAGAGCAAGCCAAATGTTTTTGTCTATTTTGTTTACATTTATATCCACAGTGCTAGAATAACACCTGGCCCAATAAATGTGTGTTAAATAAATGAATAAATAATACAGTAATTTTTCTTCAACTGCTCATTTATTCCCCCAACTGCCTTTTCCTTTATTCATCTATCAGCAACTTGTTATGAATCATGTAGTTGGAGATATCATCCTACATTCCCATATACCTCACTTGCTGTTTAAGATGCTCTTTAATTTGAGCAGACATCAGAATCTTCGAAGGGTGAGTGAAAACAGGTTCCTCAGCCCCACCCACAGAGTTTCCGATTCAGCAGGTCTGAGCAGGAGTTGAGGTTCTGCAAGGCTAGCAACCTCCCAGGTTGTATGGATGCTGCCAATCCCAAGACCACACTTTAAGTTGAAAGTGTCTAGACTCAGGAGCTGGGTGATGTAGAGAGCTGGGGTTCTACATCCCATTGCTCAATGGCTACCTGCATTCACTCTGTCCCCAGCTCAAATCATTTCTCATCTACCTCCCTGCAGAATAGGTTTCACCCGCTCATGTCTTAGACCCCTGCTTGAGCTTTTCCTGACATGCCCTATATAGACTGAGAGAATTTTGAAAAACACAGGAGGGGTATATTAACAAAAACAGCATGCCAGGTGCAGGGGCTCACACCTGTATTCCCAGCACTTTGGGAGGCCAAGGCAGGTGGATCACTTGAACCACCATGCCAGGCTAGTTTGACAAAACCTCTCCTCGGCAAAATATTTAAAAATTAGCTGGGTGTGGTGGCATGTGCCTGTAAGTCCCAGCTATAGGAGGCTAAGATGGGAAGATCATTTGAGCCCGGTGAGATCAAGCAATCTCTTTGTTTGTTTGTGTGTGTGTAGAGGGGGGTGGTGGGTGGGGTTTTTTGGTTTTTTGGTTTCTTTTTTGAGATGGAGTCTTATTCTGTCGGTTAGGCTGGAGTGCAGTGGCAAAATCTCGGCTCACTACAAGCACCACCTCCCAGGTTCAAGCAATTCTCCTGCCTCAGCCTCCCAAGTCACTTTCCCAAGGTTTCCCAGCTAGTCAATACCAGGCTAGGGTCTGAATGAGGCCAAGAATGCCTGAAGCACATGCCAGGTCTTCTTTGTTTTAATTCCTCAGAGCACAGATTTCATTGAATGGTTCCAAGAAACCTTATCAAAGGGATATTTTTGAGGACCCTTAGGAGATATTTCCCTTAGTTCACAGGACCAGGAAAATCTTTGCCACTCCCCTTGTGATGATCCATGTCGCAAAATATTTGCTTTGGCTCTGAGGATGCCCTGAGCTCAATCCATAGTTCCATCTGCAATGAAACATTCTCTTAGATGGATTTCTTGAACACCAGCACTATGTTGGAATTATTTTATTGCCCTACACATTTTTCTCTGCTTCTATCACTTCCTTTTAAAATTTCATTCAATTTCTAATGTTTCTCCAAGCTGCTTCAGAAATCCTATTTTAAAATGAGGTAAAATATGAATTAATAAATATAAAAACAAACCAAAGCAACCATCAATTATATCACATCATTATAATAATGCACATAATGGTTTTGTCATCAACTTGGCCATGCTGAGAACTCTGTCTCACAAAATCCCTCACCTGTATGGTCCTCGGTCAGAGGTAAAGCTGTGCGACAGTGAAGGACAGAAGCCACAGCCATCTGCATTTGTCACATGTCAGAGGAGGTGAGAGACACCACAGAGGTGCAGGTAGGCGCCCCACTCCATGACTGGCTCTCCTTCTAGCTCTTTCCTGATTGCCAGCCCTGCTGACCAGTAGTAATCCAGGCTCCATCATCAGACACTTTACTTCAAATCTACAGAAGCCACCCTGAGTCCACCACCTTCCATGGACTTCTACACCAGTGGTGTAACATGCCTGGCTTCCAGATTTTCCTGCAAGTTTCAGCTCATTTGCCAGCACGGGGTCCAGTTAGTGACTCTTCCTCTGTTTCTTCAACTTCCCTTCACAAATCTGTGTTTCCCCAGATTCTCTCACAATTGCATAAGGTCTAGTTCCTCTAATATTAAATTCCTTAATCCACGATACTCACAGTGGTTCAGCTCCCCTGACTGAACCCAGATTGAGACAAGTAGTGCAACAGACTTTATTATAGGCAGGATTAATGGTGAAGAACATTTTTCTATCCTAACTCCTAACTTGTGTTCTTAGCCATGTATGATCCTCTCATTAAACGAAAATGTCCTTCTTTCTATATCCCAATCTGCAGAGGAAGAATATCTAATTATGCAAGGCTCCGTTGCTGTGAAAATTTCTCTCAAGTCTTGGGCCAACAAGAAGACACAGACTGTGTTTGAGGCAGGTGGAATAATCATCACTTTGAGCGACCTCCTCTCTCCCACTCTCCGTGTGAGACTTGGTTTGATCATCCATCAAGCTTCTTCTCTCTAGAAAATAGAAAACAATCATTTTTCTAGCTGCTTGGGACCAAGAGCTACTCTGCTCATCCAATTTTTCTAAATCCTCTTTCAGTACCAGAAACATAGAACCTGAACTGGGATTTGGGTCGACATTGCTTTTTTGGTATATCTGGAAAGATTAGAATTCAATCATTAATGATTTCTTCTTTGGGCTAAACCCAGTCATCTAATTTTGAGTCTCTTTTAAAATGTACATGTTTCTCAAAGAGATAGTAATAATAGCAAACCAATATATCGCTCTTACATGTCAGGGACTGTTCCAGGCACATCACAGATATTAACTCATCTAAGCCACACCACAACTTTTTGTGGGAGTTACTTGTATTATCACCTCTGTTTTTCAGATGAAGAAACTGGAGCCCAGACTGGTTAAGTCACTTTCCCAAGGTTTCCCAGCTAGTCAATACCAGGCTGTAAACACAAGCAGTTCAGCTCCACAGTCTGTGTTTTTAACCAGCACATTGGACTCTATCTCTGACGAGATGAACAGGCTTTGGCCTGATTTTATGTATTCATTTATTTAGTCAGTAAATATTTATTAAGCACCTATTATGTGCTAGGTATCTTGCTAGCCCCCAGGAATATGGTGGTGACTGTACCCCAACTGCATCTGCCTTCACGGATATCATCCCTAACATTTATTAAATGCAAAATATGTACCACACAATGTGCTTTTTTCTGTAATGTCCTGCAGGGTTCCTACACAGTAACACCAATTTACTCCACGCCTCTACGCCTCATCCGGCCCTCCATCTTTCTGCCCAGGATCAGCTCAGACCCAACCTAGTTTCTGTACTCAGTCTTGTTGGCTTAGAGGCAGGAGAGGAATTGGGGTAGAACCTGTAATGGTCCTAGAAGTTAGAAGTTGTCATTATACTAGAATTGGGTTGGGTGATCCTTTCCTTATCTGTAAAAAAATTAGAGCTTTTTTTTAAGAGGGATATTTTCTAAGTATTTACTGAGTATCTCTACAAAAAGACCTTTAAAAAGTGTGTTACTGACTCTACTCATCAATCACAGAATATACATTCTTCTCATCAGCACATGGAACATACTCCAAGACTCACCACATGCTTGGCCATAAGATAAGTCTCAATAAATTCAAAAAATTTGAAATCATACTAACCATACTTTCAGACCACAGTGGAATAAAAATTGAAATCAATACCAAGAAGATCTCTCAAAACCACACAATTGCATGGAAATTAAACACCTTGCTCCCAAATGACTTTTGAGCAAACAATGAAATTAAGGCAGAAATTTAGAAACCTTTGAAATAAATGGAAACAGAGATACAACATATCAAAATCTCTGGGATGCAGTAAAAGCAGTGTTAAGAGGAAAGTTTATAGCACTCAAAGACTTAGATCTATAATTAATAATCTAACATCATACCTAGATGAGTTAGAAAAACAAGAACAAACTAACCCCAAAGCTAGCAGAAGAAAATAAATATCTAAAATCATAGCAAAACTGAGTGAAAGTGAGACCCCAAAATTTATACAAAGAACCAATACAACCAAAAATTGGTTCTCTGAAAGATTAAATAATATCGACAGACCATTAGCTAGATTAAAGAAAAAAAGAGGGAAGATCCAAATAAGCACAATCAGAAACAACAAAGGTGACGTTACAACCAATCCCACAGGAATGCAAAATATCTTCAGAAATTATTATGACCACCTCTATGCACACAAACTAGAAAATCTAGAGGAAATGGATAAATTCCTGGAAATATACTTTCCAAGATTCAATATAAAATATAAATATCAACTTTCCAAGATTCAATCAGGAAGAAATTGAAACTCTTAACAGACCAATATCAAGTTCCAAAATTGAATCAGTAATGAAAACACCTACCCACACAAAAAAATCCCCAGACTTGATGGATTCATAGCCAAATTCTACCAGATGTACAAAGAAAAGCTGGTATCAATTATGCTAAAACTACTTCAAAAAATCGATGAGGATGAATTACTCATTGATTCTATGAAGCCAACATTACCCTGATACCAAAACCTGGCAGAGACACAACAAAAAAAGAAAACTACAGGCCAATATCCCTGAGGAACATAGACACAAACCCTCAGTGAAATACTAGCCAACTGAATCCAGCAGCAATCAAATAGTTAATTCACCACAATCAAATAGGCTCCATTCCTGGAACGCAAGGTTAGTTCAACATATGCAAATCAATAAATGTGATTCACCACATAAACAGATTTAAAAACAAAAACTATGTAACCATCTCAATAGACATAGAAAAATTTTTTGATAAACTCCAACAACACTTCATGACAAAAACCCTCAGCAAATTAGGCACTGAAGGAACATATCTTAAAATAGTAAGAGCCATCTATGACAAACCCATATCTAACACCATACTGAATGGGCAAAAGCTGGAAGCATGTCTCTTGAGAATTAGAACAAGACAAAGATGCCCACACTCACCGCTTCTATTCAACATAGTACTAAAAGTTTTAGCCAGAACAATTAGGCAAGAGAAGAAAGTAAAAGGAAGAGAAGAAGTCAAACTACCTCTCTTCACAGATTATATGATTCCATACCTAGAAAACCCTGCAGACTCAGCGGAAAAGCTTCTAAAACTGATAAATGACTTCAGTAAAGTTTCAGGATATAAAATCAATGTACAAAACTCGGTAGCATATCTATACACCAATTAATGTTCAAGCTGAGAGCCAAATCAACAAAAAGAAATACCTAGAAATACATTTAACCAAGAAATTGAAAGAATCTGTAGTTCTACAAAGAGTACTACAAAACACTGCTGAAAGAAATCAGAGATGATATAAACAAATGAAAAAAACATTCCATGCTCATGGAATAGAAGAATCAATATTGTTAAAATGCCCATACTGCCCAAAGCAATCTACAGATACAATGCTATTCCTATCAAACTACCAACGTCATTTTTCACAGAATTAGAAAAAAAATTATTCTAAAATTTATATGGAATCAAAAAGAAGCCCAAATAGCCAAGGCAATCCTAAGCAAAAAGAACAAAGCCAGAAGTATCTACCCCACTTCAAACTATACTGTAAGGCTATAGTAACCAAAACAACATGATACTGGTACAAAAAAAGGACACATAGACCGACAGAACAAAACACAGAACCCAAAAATAAAGCCACACACCTACAGCCATCTGATCTTCAACAAAGTTGACAAAAACAAACGATGGAGAAAGCACTCCCCCATTCAATAAATGGTGCTGGGATAACTGGCTAGTCATATGCAGAAGAATGAAACTGGACCCCTATCTTTTGCCATATACAAAAACTCACTCAAGATAGATTAAAGATTTAAATATAAGACCTCAAAGTATAAGAATCCTAGAAGAAAACCTAGGAGACACCATTATGGACATCAGACTTAGGAAAGAATTTATGACTAAGTCCTCAAAAGCAATTGCAACAAAAACAAAAATTAAAGAGTGGGACCTAATTAAACAAAAGAGCTTCTGCACAGCAAAAGAAATTATCAACAAGGTAAACAGGCAACCTACAGAATGGGAGAAAATATTCACAAACTATGCATCCAACAAAGATCTAATATCCAGAATCTATAAGGAAATTAGACAATTCAACAAGCAAAATAATAATAATAATAATAACAACCCTATTAAAAAGTGGGCAAAAGACATGAATGGACACTTTTCAAAAGAAAACATGTAAGTGGCCAACAGACATATGAAAAAAATGCTCAATATCACTAATTATTAGAGAAATGCAAATCAAAACCAAATTGAGATATCATCTCACACCAGGCAGAAGAATATTATTAAAAAGTCAAACAACAGCTGCTGGCAAGGCTGTGGAGAAAGGGATCACTTATACACTGTTGGTAGGAATGTAAACTAACCCAGCCACAGGGGAAAGCAGTTTGGAGATTTCTCAAAAAACTTAGAACTACCATTCAACTCAGAAATCCCATTACTGCGTATATTTCCAAAGGAAAATAAACCACTCTGTTGAAAGATGTATGCAGCCCTATTCACGATAGTAAAGACATGGACTCAACCTAAGTGCCCATTAGTGGTGGACTGGATAAAGAAAACGTGGTACATATACACCATAGACTACTATGCAGCCATAAAAAAAAATTAGGTCCTTTCAGCAACATAGATGCACCTGGAGGCCAATGTCCTAAGCGAATTAATGCAGGAACAGAAATCCAAATGCCATATGTTCTCACTTATAATGAGGAACTAAATACTGGATACACAAGGACACAATGCCAACAATAGACACTGAGAATTACTAGGGGAGAAAGAGTGAGGGAGGAAAGAGTTGAAAAGCTAACTTTTGACTGCTATGCTCACCACCTGGGTAATGGGATCAGTCCTACCCCCAAACTTCAGCATCATGCAATATACCCATGTAACAAACCTACTCATGTAGCCCCTGAATCCAGAATAAAATTGAAATTATAATTTTTTAAATTATATTACTAGTTACCTATACAACATCAACAAATGTTTACAGGATCAAAGGAAAAGACAGGTTCTATGCCAAATGATCCCCTGGCTCCCACCTCTCCTCTCAGCTTTTTCCTGCATTCATACCCAGTGTTGACCAGCACTGGTGTGGAATTAGGAAGCCCTGGATTTGAATCCTAACTCCTTTACTCTCTAAGCCACAGAAGCTCAGCAGTGTGAGGACCAACCATGGTGGAAGCAAAGGGCCCTCTTCTGTGCCTGGTGCATTGAAATTACTCAGCAAACTGACTTAAAAAAAAAAAAAAAAAAGTACTATTTCCTCCCATTACTTTCAAATATGCCACCCTAAGTTTTTTTCCAGGGCTCTAAGACCTGATGTATTCTGTCAAGGTGTCCCATTCCTTCTAACCTACTTCATTTGGGGACTCTTTTAAGACACGGCAATGGAAGCATAGGTGCTAGTAGAGAAAGATGACGAAAGCTGATCCCCTCATTTTACAAATGAGAAAATCAAGTCCCAGAAACAAGAAGCTATTTGCTTTGGGTTACATGGTAAGTTAAAATGGAGCTGAAATTAGAACCCACCTATCCTGACTCTCTGCTAGGGGCTTTTTCAACTCTGAAAATTCTGCTTAGAGTGGTTCTCCATCCAGGCTGTTTAGGGTAGCATTCTTTAATACGTGAGAAGGACTTGGGGAAGAACTGGAGCAATTCAACCAAGCATCCAGAGACACCGTGCCCAACAGTCTATGTCCCAGTTACTCTTTACTCTCTATCCCCACCCTTGAGCTCTCTTCCAAACCCTAACTCATAGATAACACTGACTACTGGGCAGCACCTGGATGTCACCGTCTCCTCCAACCAAACAGTTCAGAACTGAGGTCATGATCTTCTCCAAACACATCATTCCTCCTGTACTCTCTATCTTGCTTAATGACCTCTCCATTCATCAAACTGGACCCCAGAAACCATCTCCACCTCCTCTTTTCTCCTCCTTATTCCTCCTTATTCTCAGTTAATTCATGCCTTAGTCTTTTAGCTGGAGAGGGACACCCTAATCAGTGCCCAGAGGCTGCTGTGTCTACAGCCAGCTCCATGTTAACGTCACCTGAGACCAGCTCTAAAAAGCTGACAATGAGATTTTAAAAGGGAAAATGGTGCTTAAGGAACAAAGTCTTCCTTCTGCCTAATCCCCAGCCAATCTGGATCTTGGGAGAAGGTTGTTTAAAACGCTTTGAGGAAGGCAGATATACAATTAAATGTTATCCATTATCTTAGCTAAATATTTGGAAAGCAGGAAAGGTTGGAAAGCTCAAATTAAAATTCTGGGATGGGAAGTATTTATCTTCCAAACATGGGGAGGTTAGGCTGCTCAGCTGGTGTGCTCATGTCTCTGTCCTCAGAGCTGACTCCTCCTCTGGGCAGTTAATCCTCGGGGAGCTGAGCCTGTGAAGGCCACTTGGCAACAACTGCAACTGCCAGTCGCCCAGAGGCAACAAAGAGCCTGACCTGAGAGTGGCAGAGCTGGTGCATGAGGAATAGGACTGCATTAAAGGCAGAGACTTTGTTTAAGTAATTAAGCTTACTTCCTATTTAACCTATAATGACTTCTGTTCTCACCACTGTCACTGCCAACCACCTGCTTGTCTCTGGTGGTCTTTTCTTGTCTCCACTCCTCCCCTTTAGGCCTCTGAGCTTTCACCACTCTCCAGGTCTCTTTATTCTTGACAGATTCTCCTACAGATCCCCTTCTACCTCTCCGATGCCTCTTCTAGATTGTTCCAGAGAAGGTTCTCTCAAAGGTTCTACTTTCTTCTTCCATCCATTAAATGCCAGTATTTGCCCAGGATCAGTCCCCAGGTCTCCACACGGCCCTCTCTACACGCTCCCAAAAAGAGATCACCACCTCTAGCCTAACTGACCTTCAACACTGCCTCTTCCATGTGAACTATTCATCAC
This sequence comes from Sapajus apella, assembly GCF_009761245.1. Taxonomy (NCBI): domain Eukaryota; kingdom Metazoa; phylum Chordata; class Mammalia; order Primates; family Cebidae; genus Sapajus; species Sapajus apella. The sequence goes on along the minus strand of NW_022436992.1, from coordinate 726,258 downwards.
CTTCGCCTATAACAACCCTTCCCAATTTCCATGCCTTTCTCAAGAATTGTGCCCTTCTGTCTTCCAAGATCAAAATTGAAGAGTCATTTCTGTCTCTTCTTTCTCCTTTTTTCTCCTTATTCAGTGAGACCCAAGTCTTTCTTGTCTAGCTCAACCTTCCTGTACCATCCTTATTTCCATCATCACCCCTCTAAAAGGAGCCTTCAACACACACCTGCACAAAGACCTCAGCCTCCTACCTGCTCTCCACACTCACTGTTCTGAGTGCCAATTTTAGACTCTATGAAAAGGCCAGGTTTGGTTCTTAAATTCCTCTACTACCCAAATAAGATGCTTGAGTATTCTTATCCCTCTTGCTTTGGAATCACAGCCTTTTGTTAGATATGCAGAATAAAGTCAACTTCCATCCTGTCCCTATTCCAGTGATTCTATATTGAATTAATTCTGCTGTTGATAATTTAAACTGCAGACAAAATTAAAAAAAAAAAAAACAATGATTTGAAATTGGAGACAAATGAAGAACATACAGAAACTTAAGAGGATTTGAACTTTAAAAGAAGAAAAGCACAGCAGATGAGATCCATATTTATCCCATTTCTTTCCCCTAAGGACTGAGTGGTGTGGTGCATGGGAACAGAGCTCAGACAGAAACCACCAGTCTTACTGGGCTAAGGAGTCAGACTTTAGAGTTTGGGACTGGCAAAACAGCTGGATATTGAGAGAGAAATCCTGGAAAGGAAGGAGTCTCAAAGGAGGAAGCCCAAAATCTGTGTGAAAATTCTTTTCAAATCCTTGGGTGAGTCTGAATTGTACATGTTCAGGGAAAGGTCCAAGAAACCAGTAGAAAGCAACAAGTGGGAGGCTGAAAGGCTGTGCAGATATTTCCATTGCTGTCTGGTGCTGGGGAGACTGAATTTGAAGAAAATTCACCAATTCAGTGGGCCTTAGTTTTATAGTGAAACTCCAGAAGAGCCGTAACTTAGGAGTAAAAGCCAAATCCCAAGACTAAAACCTAAACGCTAGCATTCAGAGTAAAATAGACTTGCCATACATAGTCTAAATGAAATCTTCATAGAAACAAGGTGATCCTTCAGTAACTGCCAGCCCAAACAAAACTCTAGTCTCATTAGAGTAAGATAGGTCAACCCAGAATCTCTACAATGTAATATGCATGATAATGAATGCACAATAAAAAGAATTCACGAAACTTGTGAAGAAGCAGGAAACTGTCACCCATAATCAAGTGAAAACAGCCAATAGAAACAGACACCTTGGCAACCTATATATAGGAATCAGCAGACAGGATTTTAAAATAACTATGGTAAATGTATTAAAGCACCTATGGATGGATGTGACAGATAAAAGAATGAGATGCCTCAGGAGAGAAATGAAATGCTAATAAGAACTAAATGAGGTTTATAAAACTGAAAATTCTAATACGTGAAAATTTTTTAAATTCATTGACTGAAATGAAGATTAGACAATGTATTACAGACGCAAGAATTGGTGAAGTTAACAACAGGTCAATAAAAAGTATCCAAATTGAATCACAGAGGAAAAAAATTAAAAGGAATGAATAGAGTCTCAATAATTTGCAAGATGAAGTCTACCATACAGGCAATTGGAATCCCAGTAAGAGATGAGAGAGAAAATTAAACAGAAAGAATGCTTAAAGAAACATGGACAAAAATTTTTCCAAATTTTATTTAAAACATCAACTTATAGACCTAAGAAGATTATCAAAGCTTAAGTGGGATAAATACAAAGAAAATCATATTATCAGTTAAATTTCTGAAAATAAAATAGAAAGATAAAATCTTAAAAAGTACAAAAGGAGGAAAAACACTACATACAGAGAAGTAATGATAAGAATGGCAACTCATTTCTCACCAGAAACAAGAGAGACCATAGACAACAGAACCACATCTGAAAAGTGTTGAAAGAATAACTGGCGGCTGGGCGCGGTGGCTCATGCCTATAATCCCAGCACTTCGGGGGGCGGGGACAGGTGGATCATGAGATCAAGAGGTCAAGACCAATCTGGTCAACATGGTGAAACCCCGTCTCTACTAAAAATACAAAAATTAGCTGGGCTTGCTGGCGCGCGCCTGTAGTCCCAGCTACTCAGCTACTCAGGATGCTGAGGCAGGAGAATTGCTTGAACCCAGGAGGCGGAGGTTGCATTGAGCCAAGATCATGCCATTGCACTCCAGCTTGGGTAACAAGAGCAAAACTCAGTCTCAAAAAAAAAAGAAAGAAAGAAAGAATAACTATCAAACTAGAATTCTATATCTAGTGAAAATTCCTTTAAAATTCAAGGTAAAAAAATATTTTAGGCAAATAAATATTGGATTTATCATCATCAATAAATCTACCTATATGTTAAAGGAAGTTCTTCAGGCCAAGGAGAAATGATATCATATGAAAATTTATATCTATGGGAAGGAATAAAGAGCATCAAAAATAGTAAAAAGTTGGGAAAATGTTTTTAATATCTGTTCTTCTTTCTTTTCTTAAATTTTTAAAATACTGTTTAAAGCAAAATAATCCATTATGGGGATTCCACTATTACTTTGTGGAAGTAAAATATATAAGAGCCTCTTGTTTTCTTTTCTATCACCTAGCTATCCCTAAGACATAGAGAAGAGCTCTGAAAATTGACCACCACATGGCCTTCCAATCAACCATGCAAAGGTCATTAATATTCTCTTTGGTTAGGAAGGAATGTCACTCCCGGATTCTGTCCCCTTGGCAGACTTCTTGATGTCTTTGGCCAGGGCCTGGCCAAACTCTCCAGGTATGTCGGGTTTCTGAGCTCTCATTCACTCTCTGTAGAAAGGGAACTCATTGATTCTATTTAGATAGCAGGCATTGGTAGCCTCTTCTCGAGAGCCTCCACATTCTGCTCCCTCTTCCTGGAATCTTTTCCTCCTCTACTTGTCTAATTACTTCTGAGTCAGCCTTCAGGTTTCAGCTCAGACATCCCTTCTTCAGAGAATCCCTCACTGACCACTACCCCTCCCCATTGTGCCCAAGTCTGTGTCCATGCCTGTATCCCCTGTTCAGTTTCTCAGTCCCTCTGGACAAAGACCCATCTTAGTCCTGGCCCAGAATGCTGAGATTGAATCCACATGACCACTGCTGGACTTGTGAAACACCTACCTAGCAAGCTCTCACTTCCCCACCATGGTATTCATCTCTTCCCAGCTGCTTGAACCTTCTTGATACTGACTGACCTACAGTATGAACCTCTCATCACCAACTGTGAGAGTCTCCCTGCTGGGGCCACCTGCAATCTAGCCAGTCTACTGGTCATGGACATCCATCCTGTTCTGCACCAATATGCTGCCAATAAATGCCATTTTAGGTATGCATAAAAATAAGCGTATTAGTCCATTTTCACACTGCTGATAAAGACATACCTGAGACGGGGGAATTTACCAAAGAAAGAGGTTTAATGGACTTACAGTTCCAGTTGGCTAGGGAGGCCCCATAATCATGGCAGAAGGCGAAAGGCACTTCTTTTATGGAGGTGGCAAAAGAGAGAATAAGACCCAAGTGAAAAGGGTTTCCCCTTATAAATCCATCATATTTTGTGAGACTTATTCACTACCACAAGAACAGTATGGGAGAAACCGCCCCTCTGATTCAATTGTCTCCCACTGGGTGCCTCCCACAACACATGGGAATTATGGGAGTACAATTCAAGATGACATTTGGGTGGGGACAGAGAGTCAAACCATATCAACAAGGTTTAGGAAGTGACAATACTTAGAGACAGGAGAAGGGCAAGAAGATATTTGGGGTTCACCTGGGTTGAGACCCCTTCCTAGGCACTCCATAGCACCTTCACAGCACTCATGACATCATCTTGTGGTTGGCCCACAACCCTGCCCTCTATCCCCAGAGCCCAGCACAGAGTCTGACTATACTCATACAATCAGTATTTACTGAATAAATATATGAAAAGTTGAAGAGTCAATAAAGACCTAGAGGAAATGGATTTACTGAAGTGAAGGAAGAAAAGTTTCAAGAAAGTACCAGGTGTCCTCTTCTTTGCCCCACTTCCTACAAAATAGGTGTGGCATTTGGTAGGTGACCGTCACCTGGAAGAGGCTGGATGAGTACCCATTTATTCCTGATGCTAAAGGACACGGTGAGGTCATGCGTCCTTGAGAAGGTTTCAATGACGGTCTTTTTTTTTTTTTTTTTTACTGAAAGACATTGCATAATGAGATAAGTGGACTTGTTGCCATAAAGGCTTGGAACTAATCAGATAATATATTCTTAGTATATTCTGTTCAATTATTCAAGTGTACTTGACATTTACTTCTAATTCAGTGATTCACAGTTCTGGTGTGACTGCTTTCAAGTGTCTCTAATTATCTCAAGTATGTCAACAGAGTCTCACAATGAAATGAATTTACATTCCCCTTAATACACATTGCCAGGCCCCACCCAGACATAATAGGAATCTGGGGTTGGGCCTAGAAATCTGCATTGTGTAATAAAGGGTCTCAGATGATTCGGATGCAGCATTGTGGAATTATTGTTCTATTCCAGCCCTCTCACTTTCCAGAGAAGCAAACTGAGCCAGGAGGTTGGAAAAGACTTGCCTAAGGTTACGCTGTGCCAGGATTAGAGCCAAAATTCAGGCCTCCTGACTCCTCTTCCAGTGCTCTCTTAACTGTACCTCACTGCCTTGGTACCCAGGTCTGATACAGCAAATCCAGCTCTGCCTGACCTTGCCCCTAAGCACCTCGCAGCCTGTGGGTGCAGGGAGAGGAGAGGGCAGCCGCTCTGGTAGAATGCAATCGCCGAAGAGTGGCTTCTCCCACCAGAGCAGCAGAGCTGAGAGCTGCGAACCACTGCCCCACACGTCGCTGGAAGCCCTGGCCCCCACCAGCTGTTTTCCCACCCGGGCTGCACTTGACTTCTCCCACCCATTCACCAGCAACTCCTCCTCGACTCTTTCCAGGGATGAGAAAACCTAAGAGAGACAGCTTTGCACGTGTCTCCTAGAAACGAATGACACAAACAAAGGAACCTAGAGGTTGTGAGTGGAAAGGCCGCCTGGGCAGTTTCCATGGCAACGCTTCCATGCCTGCCGTAGCAGCTACGTGCTGCCTGGCATGTGCACTCTGCCAGGTCCCTGGAGGGCACTGCTGTCTCTCACTTGCTCGGGGTTCAGGAGTTGTTAATCCCGGATTCAGATAATAATATCCAAAGGCAATCAGGGGACATTGAACCAGCTGGAGCTGAAGGCTCCTCTCTGCAGGCCGTCAAGGGAGGGGCCTCTGCATTTCTCTGCCTGCCAAAGGCGGGGCCTGCAGCAAGTGCTCAACTACAGCGGGAAGAATGGCCGAGGGAAGGGGAGTCCCTCCCAGGCTACGGTAAGCTCCTCTGCTGATAGAGGTGAGAGAAAAGCAGAGCCCGGAGTGGAGGAAGGGTAGGCCTTCCCGCAAATTACAGAGGACGCACATTGATCATCAGATTGCTTTTAAGAGCCTCCCCTCTTCACTCCTCCCATACCAAGTGTCCGCTGGTCCCTTTTAACGGCAAACCACCAGTACTAAGACATCAGTAACCAAGGGTCACCTCTCCCAGGGTGCAGTGCTCCCCTCCCTCTGCAGAACCGTCCTTCCGCACCCCCTGCCCCACCCCCCACACCCACTCAGAGAGAGAGAGGCAGGCAGCTATGGACCACTGAGAGTGAGATTTCAAGCGCGAGTGATGAAAGTGACATCAGGAAAGGAGGGGCTCCTGTGGAGTCCTGCAAAGTATTTGCCATCACAGCCTGCAGCATATTTAAACACAGAACCTCAATATCTCCTTCCTTTGTAGTTATTGTATTGGAAAGAGCAAACCAATCTTGCTAACAAGGTAGGTAAGTAAGCTGGATAGTGCCAGGTGGGCTAAAGGTCTTCTCACAGCATTGATGAAGTGGTAGACTTGGAGTTCGTTTATTCATCTGTTTGTTTTTGTATTTGCAGGGTCAATTAAGTAATCTGAGAAACATTCCTTGAACTGTGTCCCATGACCAAGCACCCACTCAGGCCTGGGGACTATAAGTGCTCTGGGAGTAGGAGGGGTTCCGGTTCACTGGGGAGACGAACAGGAAACCCGGGGATAGAACTGCTTGCCCTCTTCCTACATAGTTTCAGACCTTGTCCACTGTCTAGCATCCTCAGCCCACTGGCCCTTCCCTTCTTCACTTCCTTCCTGCCCTCTGCTCAGGCTCCTCGTTGCTGAAAACTGCTAGGGAACACTTCTCAGCCACACAGACTGCCAGCACCACAGTTTTATAGGGCTCTCAAAATAGCTGCTTTGCATTTTAACCATGGTCTTCATGTCCCCTCGGCCACCATCTCCTCTCTCACTAGTAGCAGGTAACTTATCTGATATTTTCCATAGAGAATCGAAGCCTGAGGCAGGAGCTCCATCAACCCCACCCAGGGCCCTGGCTTTATCTCTTTAGCAAGAATCCTCCCCTTATCTCATCCATTTCAGGGAAGGAGGTGTGTCTGCTCCTGCCCAGAGCTAATGCCTACCTCCTGATCCCGCCTTCATTCCTGTCCTCCTCCCCAGATAACTGGCTCCCTCAGCCTTTTCCTTTCTACTGATGTTCTTCCTCCATCACCTGAACATACTCAAGTCTTCCCCCTGCCACTTAGCAAACAACAGCAGCATACAACAAACGATACTTCTAGATACCACTTTATATGGTTCTGGCCCTCCCCAATGAAGCTTTATTTAAAGAAAAAAGAATTATCTTGGAGACAATCATTCATGAGGTTGTAAAAAAAATCAATAAGGAAGAAAGCACACAGTGAAAAATGTCTTCTTTATATCCCAGAGGTGACTTTTCTTGCCAGCTTCTTCCATGGATAGATTTATGTTATTATATATCCCTTCTCTTCTTTTACTTATGCTTGCTGTTTTCACATAGGGCCAATCATTTTATATTAGCACATATAGATTTTATTTCTTTAACATCCACAGAGTGTCCCCAAAGCACATACTGTCAACATACCAACATTTAATTGACAACTCTTCTATTGGTAGATGTTTGCATCCCCCTTTGCTATTTCAAATAATTGCAATTAATCACCTTGTACATATGTCATTTTGTGTATGAATATTTCTGTAGTTTTAATTCCTAGATGTGGAATTACGGGATCAGGTTGTGTGTGCATTTGAAGTTTCTATTGTTATTTCCAAATATGCCCACCATAGAAAATGCACCAATTTATATTCCCATCAGCAAAGAATAAGAATGGCCCTTTCCTCAGGCCATTACCAACAATTGAGTTATCCAACTTTTCTTTTTTTTTGATGAAGTCATCTCTGCTCACTGTAACCTCCACTTCCTTCCTGGGTTCAAGAATTTCTTCTGTCTCAGCCTCCTGAGTAGCTGGCATTATAGGCAAGTGCCACCATGTCCAGTTAATTTTTATATTTTTAGTACAGAACAGATTTCATCATGTTGGCCAGGCTGGTTTCCAACTCCTGACCTCTAGTGATCTGCCTGCCTTGGCTGCCCAAAGTGTTGGGGTTACAGGCATGAACCACTGAACCTGGCCCCAACTCTGCTTTTATACTTCTCAATCTAAGCGACAATGATATTTTAGTGTAGTTTTATTTTCTCTTACATTTTGTGAGAATGGACTTTTTTCATATGTTTAAGAAACATATTTTCTTTTCTGTAAACTGTTCATATCTCTGTTGCCCATCTTTACATTGGGTTGCTCTTTTTCTTATTGATTCCTGCAAGCTCTTTATATATAAGCTTCTTTTTATAATGAGTTACCTGGCCGGGTGCGGTGGCTCAAGCCTGTAATCCCAGCACTTTGGGAGGCCGAGGCAGGTGGATCACGAGGTCAAGAGATCGAGACCATCCTGGTCAACATGGTGAAACCCCGTCTCTACTAAAACTACAAAAAATTAGCTGGGCATGGTGGCACGTGCCTGTAATCCCAGCTACTCAGGAGGCTGAGGCAGGAGAATTGCCTGAACCCAGGAGGCAGAGGTTGCGGTGAGCCGAGATGGCGCCATTGCACTCCAGCCTGGGTAACAAGAGCGAAACTCCGTCTCAAAAAAAAAAAATAATAATGAGTTACCTATTTTTTCCAATCTGGTATTTATATTTGGATTGTGCCTATGACGTTTTTTGTAATGCCATTTTTTTGTGGTAAAATATACATAACATGAAACATACCATTTAACCACTTTTGAGTGTACAGTTTGATGGCATTAAGTGCATTCATGTTGCTGTGCAACCATCGCCACCATGCATCTCCAGGACTTTTCATCTTCCCAAACAGAAACTTTGTACCCATTAAACAATAATTCTCCACACTGAATTTATCAGTTTTTTCTTTAGAACTTTTGAGGTTTACATCATACATAGAGAAGCTTTCTCCCTTCTCAGGTTTTAAAAAAATCTATCCCTTTTTATTTATTTTTTGTCACTGCCTCTTAGCCCTTGCTTACGTTCCAATCAACAGGAACTTTAAAAAAATACCAATTCCTCATTAAAACAGCAAGAAAGAGCTATTCATATAGAAAGGCTGGAATTATAGCCTCACAAACCTGTTATTCCAGTGTAATCTGCAGTGTCCTAACTAAAGTTGCTGGCTTGGTCTTATTTGCACAGTTTTTGTGTCTTCTTTGCTTCTTCCATTTGATTAACTAAAATATTTCTCTTTCCCCCTTTTAATGTGTCTATGTCACTTGACCTAATTTATGTGTAGGAGCACTACACCATTGGTTTGCAATACTGCACACATACTTGTGTGCAGAAGGTATCTTTCTTCAGGCTTGTAATACCCTTTACACGGAAGATTAATGAGGGAAATCTTTATATTCTGTATAAAAACAAAATCAAGTTTATATACTAAAATCATTTGTCTAAAAATTTAAGTTGTTTTCAAATAAAAATTAAAATGCATTTCTGATATGCAAAAAAAAAAAAAAAAAAAAAAAAACAACCAATTCCTACTATGCAGCCATAAAAAGGAATGAGTTCATGTCCTTTGCAGGGACATGGATGAAGCCAGAAGCCAGAAGCCATCATCTTCAGAAAACTAACTCATGAACAGAAAACCAAATGCTGCATGTTCTCACTCATAAGTGGGAGTTGAACAATGAGAACACATTGACACAGGGAGGGAAACATCACACACTGGTAGGGGGCAAGGGGAGGGAGAGCATTAGGACAAATACCTAATGCAAGTGGGGCTTAAAACCTAGATGATGGGTTGATAGTTGCAGCAAACCACCATGCCACATGCATACCTCTGTAACAAACCTGCATGTTCTGTACCTGTATCCCAGAACTTAAAGTAAAATTTAAAAGTAAATTACAAGGCACACTTTGAAAATACCAATTCCTAGCCTTACTTCCAGAGATTATGATTTAAATAGCTGTGGGGCAAAGTGAGGGCCAGTGGCAAACATTGGTAATCCTTAGACTCCCCAATGATTCTAAAGCTCAGCTATCACTGAGAATCACTCTTCTTGTATATTTAAGATTTCAGCTTTTATAACTAAGTCTTTGATTTATCTGGAATTTATTCTAAGGAAAAATGCCATATGAAAATCAACTCCATGTATTTCCAAATGGCTTTTCAATCATTCCAATGCCATTTAATAAATATCAATCATTCCAATATCAACACTGACTTCAAAAGAGAGAGAAATCTCTGCTCCCACCACTTAGTATCTAGGTGATTTGGGACAAATTACTTAAACTCTTTATGCCTCTGTTTCTTCATCTGTAAAATAAGGATAATGAATACCTCATAGCGTGAGGACTAAAAAGCTAATACATTTAAAGTGCTTTAAATGGTATCTGGGCCTCGGTAAAATGCTATATTAATATTTGCTAAAATTATTTGTATTGGTCACTACAAATGAACATGTGTAAGTCAACAATATGTATAATGAACTGTCACATAATCATTACAAATTATGCTTTTAAAAAGTTTAGTTTCAGTGAAAGAATAATATGAAATTAACACATCTAGATAAAATATGTATAAATTAAAGGTTAAGTAAAGAAATATACTAAAATGTCAGCAGTGGTTACATTCAGGTGATGGGAGATCAAAAATACTTTTTCTTTAGTCTCTCCTATATTTCTCAGATTGCATACAATGAATATGTATTATTTATATTTAGGGAGAATAAGGAGGGGCTTAAAAATTGCTCAGCAGTCTGTTGATCTGGTAGCTGGGACTACAGGTATGTGCCCCTATGCCCGGCTAATTTATATATACATATATTTGTAGGGATGGGGTCTCACTATGTTGCCTAGGCTGGTCTCAAACTCCTGGGCTTAAGTGTTCCACCTGCCTGGGCCTCCCAAAGTGCTGGGATTACAGGCATGAGCCACCACGCCTGAGCGAGAACTTTGATTTCTAAGACACTTCTCAAACGAAGATATTTATGTGGCCAAGAAACATATGAAAAACAGTTCATCATCACTGGTCGTTAGAGAAATGCAAATCAAAACCACAATGAGATACCATCTCACACCAGTTAGAATGGCAGTCATTAAAAAGTCAAGAAACAACAGATGCTGGAAAGGATGTGGAGAAATAGGAATGCTTTTACACTGTTGGTGGGAATGTAAATTAGTTCAACCATTGTGGAAGATAGTGTGGCACTTCCTCAAGGATCTAGAACCAGAAATAACATTTGACGCAGCAGTTCCATTACTGGGTATATACCCAAAGGATTATAAATCATTCTACTACAAAGACACATGCACACGTATGTTTATTGCAGCACTGTTCACAATAGTAAAGACTTGGAACCAACCCAAATGCCCATCAATGATAGACTGGATAAAGAAAATGTGGCATATATATACCATGGAATACTATGTGGCCATAAAAAAGGATGAGTTCATGTCCTTTGAAGGGACATAGATGAAGCTGGAAACCATCATCCTCAGCAAACTAACACAGGAACAGAAAACCAAACTGCATATTCTCACTCATAAGTGGAAGTTGAACAATGAAAACACATGGACACATGGAGGGGAATGTCACACACTGGGGCCTGTTGGGGACTGGGGGGCTAGGGGAGGGATAGCATTAGGAGAAATACCTAATGTAGATGACGAGTTGATGAGTGCAGCAAACCACCATGGCATATGTTTACCCATGTAACAAACCTGCACATTCTGCACACATATCCCAGGACTTAAAATATAATAATAAAGAATGGTTCTCAAATTTGAACAGACTTCAAAATCCTTTGGAGGGCTTGTTAAAATACAGATTGCTGGGCAGACTCTCTGATTTAGCAGGTACAGTCAGGGACTTTTAAGTTCTCTCAAGCTCCCAAGTGTTGCTGCAAGCCCGGCACTAGCTTTGAGAACTTGGGCTCCATAACACACTGGTGAGCTGCAGTGAACACTCGGACAGGCAACAAACAGATTTCAAACACACATTTTTTTGTCTTTGGTTTCTACAGGTGACTGCTGCATATTTTAATAGGCTTCCATTTTTACATACTATACTAACGACTACAAACATCTATTTCCATGAAGGAAATACTTGAAAATGTTCACAGTATCTCTGGGGCAATAATATAACCTGTGTTTTCATTGCCTTCTTTTTGCCTTTCTACATTTTATAAGTGGTTTGCCTTGAGTATGTATAACCTTTATAATCAGAACAAAATCTAAAGGCTAAGAAAAGAAAGAAAAGGGGGTAAGGGACACTCTCATTGGAAGGCTTGATATTTCTATTATCAGCTACACAGCCAAGGGGGAAAACATGACCATAGCAGCTTACATATTTCATGAGTTAGTCTAATATACTCTATTCTCACTGCATTAATTCATCTTCCGTCAACCTGAGGAAATGGGTACCATCATCTTCATCTTCATCATATCATCATCTTCTTCAGCATCGTCATCATCATCCTCTGCTTTTAACAGATGGGTAAACTGATGCACCTGGCTACTCACTCGAAAAGCCAGGATGTGGACCTGGCTTCAGCACATTTAGCACACTTAACCCCACATTACAACCCTTCCTGAGCATGTGAGACCATTGTGCCATCCTCCAGCAGAGCAGAACTTGGACAGCAGCTTTCCCTCACATTCTCTCATATAAATGCCTTTTGAACAGTCATTCATGCAAGAGCCTGGGTCTCCGGCAAAGGCTGGCATCTGCCCATGCTAATTTTTGTTTTAACCTAGTGAAAATGGGAGGAGAATTACATGAACTGATGTTTCACCCAGGTAAAGAGTGGAATGTTGCAATCCATGAAGATCCTAAAGCAAGAAAGGAGAAAACGGCTCTAAATATGAAAGTGATGCTCTACGGGACATGTGGGTACCCACAAGATTGTGGAAATCTGTGCTCCTCCAGCCTGCGTCTGGATCCCATGAGCACAAGGAGATCCAGAGAGAAACCTCCCCAGCTTTCCTGGAAAGCTAAGGATAAGGCCTCAATAAACAGTTATGGGGGACAGTTGTAGGCCATATTGTATCAGACATTTTACACACATTTTCTCTAAATCCAATACCCTCCACAGTAGGTCATTATCCTCTTCTCCATTTCATAGATAAGAAACTGTAGCTCAGGCAGGGTAAATCATTTGCCCCTGGTCAGACAGCAAACAGGTCCCAGAGCTGGGGTTTCAACTACAGTTTGAACCATGGTCTCCTACTCCAAAGGCCAAGCTCATCCCACGGCCCTGCCTCCTAGGTATACTGAGTGGCTTTCAGTTACCTGCTTTCTGCAGCATGGTCAGAAGTTGGTAGGGAGGAAAGCAAAGAGCCAGGACTGACTGCAGCCTAATGATCTGCCTGGGGCTGGGAGCCGGGGTCGGGGTATGAGAGTGGCAGCCTCAGAGCAGCTTGGGCTGGGAAGAATGGGACCAAACTTAAGTGTGTGGGAGAGGAAAGCGGAGGAGATGGGAACCACAGCGCCTGCACTATCTTAGCCTTCTCAGGCCAGGCCAGCTGGCTAAGAAGCCTTTGGCCTCACCCAGAGAGGGAGGGAGGGTTCCTTTCACAGAATGTGGATTGGAATCCCCAACCCCCTGACACCTGTTAAGGCCGGGGCTGAGGCCCCAGGGTGCACCCACCCTCGGGGTTGCCAGTTACTAGGTCCTGACTGGACGGTCTTTTTTATTTTATTTTAGCTTCTAGACCTAAAATTAGGTCAAGGGAGTGGAGAGGGGAGAAAATAGCTGGACTCAAAATAATGTGTGGAATGATAAGCAAAGTTTACTGTGCGTGAAATCTGGGTAGAGCAAACTATGTGGCCTTCAACATTTCCCACAGATGATAAATTAGAAGTAAAAATATTGTTACTAAAATATAAAAATATTATAAAAGCTCTACTATCATTATTGTATATTACCCATTTAAATATAAAGTAGTGGGGTTTTAAAAAATTAAGTATATTCCCAGATCCCCCATCCCCCATATTACAGCTAATACATTTGGGACAAGAGCATCTGAGTGTGCTTTAACTGACTGGCAGGTCTGGGGTCAGCTCTAGGGTCCCCAGCACTTTCGTCTTCCCTGTCCCTCCAAAGCTTGGAGACCAGTCCAATGTTAACTTCAAATCATTTCAAAGCTGACTTTTCAAGTTTGGTTTCTTGTAGAATTTTTTTTTTTATGATTTTTTGGGTTTGTTTTATTTTTAATTTGAAAACCACTAACCTGTTTCTACGAGGGAAAATGAGCTTCAAGTTCCAGACCACAAACTTTTAGGACACAATCTGTTCCTCCTGCAGGTAACAGAATGACATAATCAATGAACTGGTATCAGCCGCTGCAAGAGGCAGTGAAACAGAACCTAGCCTCTCAACTCAGACATCAAAAGCATTCCACGCTCCAGAGTAGCTGATGTTATGACTCCTTTTATCCTCTTTTAACTAAACACATCTATTCATGTTTTATCAATGATTTGTCCAGCCCCTGCTATGAGCCAGCCACAAAGCCTGGCATTAGGAATAGTGAGATGAATAAGCCGGGGACAGTCAGCTTTGTGGGAAAGATGGATGTGGAAGCCAGTGAGCTCTCTTTAGTAGGGTGCGTGTGCAAAGAGACAGGGAGTCTCCAGGGGCAATGGCCCAGCTTCATGAAGATGGTAATGCATAATTGAGACTCAAAAGATGAGTAGGTGTTGGTAGCAGGGATGATCCTAAAGCATAGAGCACAAGCCTGGAAAGATACGACAACAACAAAGCACAGGTGCCAGACAGGTCCACCAGACACCTGCCACCCCAAATTTCCCTTCACACGGAAAAGGCCACAGCCACAGGCCCCTAACCAGGTGAACTGGGACAGCTTGGTCTGCTACAAGAGTGGCTACTGATTGAATGGGTGGGCACTAACCCAAAGACTCAGGCTGGCTGAGATGGCCAATGAGGTTTTCAATACCAGTGATAGTAACTAAATCAGCCAACCAACCTGGCTCCCTCTGGCATTTATGCAGGAAAAATAGCAGGAATTTGGCTGGTACATGAAGAGTCAAGTGCACAGAATTAAGGACAGCAGACTAAACTAGGCACTAGACACTAAAGCCACCTCTGTCCCTGCCTCAACTTTGAGTTCTCCTTTGAAGCTGTTGTGCATAGCAAATCAACACAAAACCTAGTGGCTTATTACAGTAATAATAATTTTATCTCTCACAATTTTCATGAGTCAGGAATTTGGGAAGGGCTCAGGGATGGTTCTGGCACAGGGTTCTGCAGGCAGTTCCAGTCTGGTGGTAGCTGGAGCTAGAAGAGCAGGGAGCTGGAGCATCTGAGGACCAGTGGGGCATCTCTGCCTCTCTTTTTGTCCCCTCAGAACTTCTCCATGGTGTCTCTCCTGATGGGCTAGTTTGGGCTTCCTCACAACATGGCACCTTCAGGGCAGCCTGCTTGCATGGCAGCCTAGGGCTTCCAGCTGACAGTTGCAGCAAGCAAGGTGGGAGTGGCACTGCCTTTTCTGACCTAGCCTCAAAAGTCATTCGGCATCATTTCTACATACTGTCTTGGCTGACCTGGTCACAAAGCCCACTCCATTTCCTTTTTTTAATTTTTAATTGTTGTGGGTACATAGTAGTTGTATGTATTTATGGGTTACATGAGACGTTTTGATACAGGCATGCAATGTGAAATAAGGACATCATGGAGAATGGGATATCCACCCTCTCAAGCATTTATCCTTTGAGTTACAAATAGTCCAATTATACTCATTATTTTAAAATGTACAGTTTCGGGTCTTTTTTGAGATGGAGTTTTGCTCCTGTTGCCCAGGCTGGAGCGCAGAGGCACAATCTTGGTTCACTGCAACCTCCGCCTCCCAGGTTCAAGCAATTCACCTCCCTCAGGCCTCTCAAGTAGCTGAGATTATAGGTGCCTGCCACCACGCCCAGGTAAATATTTTGTATTTTGAGTAGAGACAGGGTTTCATCATGTTGGCCAGGCTAGTCTCAAACTCCTGACCTTAGGTGATCCAACCACCTTAGCCTCCTAAAGTGCAGGGATTACATTTGACTATAGTCACTCTTGTGCTTTCAAGTAATAGGTCTTGTTCATTCTTTTTAGTTATGCTTTGTACCTGTTAAGCATCCCCATCTCCCCTTCTGCCCCCAACTACCCTTCCCAGCCTCAATCCACTTTCAAGCCCACCTTGTAATGGAAAAAATTTTTTAAAGATATGGATATATTTTTAAACTTCCACACAATCTCAGCTCAGCCTTATACTGAAACTCCATTTTCCATTTTCTTTAGATGAAGGGTTTAGGTGAAAATTGGGATTGAATCTCTGTTCCATGCACATTAGGCAAGCTACAGTTAGCTCAGCAGGGCTGGATCATAAGGTATGAGCAGAAAACAAATGGAAAAGTCTAGAGAAGTAGACAAAAGTCTTCCATGTCAGGCGAGGGAGTGTGGGTGTTTTCCTACAAGTGTCCACTCTTCCTTACAGAACAAATAAGGACAGTTACAGGTGACTTCCATAACTAGGTAGCCTCTAGGACAGAGACTAGAAACATGTGGCCCACAGCAGAAGGCACCCATACAATATTCCTCAGCTTAGAAAATTTCTTACCAAAAAAATCAGCATTTCTGGCTTCTCTTGAAAAATCAGAAAACCTGGCCACAGTATATTCTCCTTCTTGCATGGATGCAAAACAGGGGAGAGAATAGCAGCTGTCTTCTTCAAATAGGATGTATGCTCTCAGCTCAGCCAGAGTTTCCACAGTTTCCTGTTGCATCACATTTGTCTTGTTTCATTATTTATTTTATTTTCACAGTAAACACTTGAGTTTGTGACCCTTGATCTCAGGCTTCCTATGGGCAAGAGCTCTGCTGGAGTCAGGCTAACAAACCCCCCTCTCATTCACACTCAGCAATGAAATGGAGATATATTCTGTCTTTATTCAAAGCATAGTTTGCTTCAACTTTGTAAACACTATATGCACACAAGTTTTCAATCATTTTTAAAGAGAAACCTTGTACTTGGAGTCATCTCACTTGCTGGATTGGATTTGGTCAATTTGTTTAGAACAAGTGCAAGCAATTGTGTACCTTGCAAAGTGTAAATCAGGCACAGGGTCACTTCCTGCAGAGGAAGGTTCCTCAGCTGCCCAAGTGAGTCAGCATCTGGGCCTAATGGCTAATTAGCCCACAGGTGATTTCAGCCAATCAGAACACAAAAATATCCAGTTTAGATGCAAATCACTGAGTGATATGTAGTTTCACCTAACAGGAAGTAGCTCATTATACTCCTCTTCAACTCTACAAATCCTACCCTTTTTTCAAGCCCCAAATCTAGTCCAAGCTTCTTCTGAAAGCCTTCTCCAATGGCTCTGGTTGTGTAGACAGGGCTTGCTACCCAGGACAGCCTCTGTGGCTGGCTTTATACCTGTGTTTCCAAGTCCCTTCGCCCAGCTCCCTCCTCACTATGTCTCATCTCCCACTGAACTCCCTTTTGGCCCACAGCTTGCCTTAACCTTGTCCCCAAATGGCTGCAACCCTCATTTTCCTTGCAGCCTGATGTCCTGCTGTGGCCTCTCTGGCTGAGTCTGGTCAGGCCCCACAGGCCTGTTCCTCCCAGCTGGGTAGCTCTGGGGCCAGAACTGCACTTCTCTCCCCACTTGATCTTCCATAAATGCCTGTTCCTGTGTTCGTATCAGAGACATTGATACCAGGGAGAGGGTGAGGGAGTGCAAAGAGCAAAAATAAATTTTTGGGAAGCAGACATAGAAGTGGACAAAGGAAACTCCAGCTAGGGGCTGGCTGATGTAGATTTTTGTGTCTTCACTAAGGATTGAAAATAAATGTGGGCACATGAGTGGCCACCAGGGGTCCACACCTATATTTCTATTCAGATTATATCTTCAGATTTGAGAAGAGCATTCCTGAAGGAAGGAGTCAAGATGACAAGGTGGACAGATGGAGGAAGCAAGTGGAGAAGCATCACCATTAGGAATAAAAAGAACAAGAGGACGTTAGAGGTCTCAGAACTGTTCATGAGAGAGAATCAAAAGCAATAAATGGTGAGAGAGCCCACATGCTTGTGTTGATTGGTAACTGTCCATAGGCAGTATTAGACAATGCATCTTAGCCCAAACATTTAAAAATGAAGCACTGTTATAATTTAGGGTATACAGATAGGGAAGCCACAGACATGGGGATCATGCAGGCCACTGAAGGCTTTGTAAATACTTGTTGACTCTCCTTGCTTGATTTTGTGCTAGCTGTAGGAAGTCTCAGCTTTACAAGTCAAGTTTTCATCAAGGAGCTGGGGAGATAGAGAGCTTCATGCTTGAATTAAAGTAACCTGATAATGTAATTGTTGGAAGAAACGACCAAAATTTGATTCATGAATCTAACACATAATGAACATTGAATAATATTACAAACATGTTGAGACTATATAGGCGAGATGCCCATTAAGATCGTATTACAAAACATCCTAGGTAATGGTGAAATACAGCCTATCAATCATTACACATTCATGCATTCGGTGACTTTCTGATATCTACTAAAGGCCTACTATGAGCCCTATGTTGGGGCTGCAATGGTGAGTAAGAAAGACACAGGCCCTAACATTGTGGTCATTACAGTCTAGGATTAGTTACCTTCAATGAAAGGTAGTAATATTCAAATCTCAGGGGACATTTACACATGTGGGGCACTTTTAGGTGCACATTGAGGACCCCGCTGGCTTTTGGCTGACAGGACCACAGATACTAACCACTCTACAGTGTGCAGGCTTGGACTAAAAGGCCAACAGCAGCCCCATGAGGAAATACTGGTAGTGCAAGATATGACTCGCCATTTTTAGAGGCAGGTTTTGTTTATTTGTAAAGCATAATTTTTTCAAATTCTATGGTATTCCTTTTTAAATCTCATAGACTCTTGTCTTCTAAGTTTCACATTTTGGGAAACCTCTAGAATAGAGATTAAGAGCAGACACTACTAGGTTTTAATCTCAACTCTAGTGCTTAAAAATTTTGACCTCCAGAAAGGAACTCAACATCTCTGAGCTTCCTAACATGAGGCAGATAATAGTGAGCTCACTGAGATATTGTCTGTATTGTCAGGACTGCAGGTAGCAGTGTCTGTAAGTTGCCTTGCACAATGTCCAGAAATCTGGATGTTAGGAAGAGGTGGCTGTTGCAGACAATGAGGCCCAAGCAGTTTGGGTGTGGGAAATGATGATGTCATGGGTGGAGGGGAAATTAGGGACAGGGCATGGCTTCTTGAAGAATACAGACACCTGAGACACTGAAGGATGGAGAAGATTGAGAAGGGGAGAAGGACAGCAGGTAAGATGGAGGATGATGGGGGAAGCGATCCGGGTGAGAAGATCTGGAAGGCATTATTCCTATCCCATTGCCATCTGAGGACCGATTCAGCTCCCACACAGATTCTCCTGAGCAAACAGATCTCTCTTGATACATCATCCTACTTCTATTTTTCATCTCCTTTGTGAATCCAGTGCCAGTCCCAGAGGAGACACTGAAAGCCTTTCTCTTGGTCTCATGTGGTCTTGCCTCAAATGATTCTTCCTCTCCTGGAGGGAGAGGGCAGAGTCTGACCAACGTCTAGCCAGGCCCTTTTCCTAACCTCTCTTGGAGGTCATCTCAGGACCCCATTTTCATATTGTGAGGTCAGGAGCAGGGACAAGAACAGGAAGTCTAAGCACATGGAGAATTGGCTTCTACTCTGTAGTTTTGTTTGTTTGCTTGACAATGTTAACTATCTTGACAAGAATTCTGCAAAGTTCCTTTAGACCACTTCCTTGGACAGAAGGCTGGGTCTTGGCCTGAGTTCCCCACACTGGCCATGAGTAGTGTTCTCATGTTCTGGAGGTGATTTGTGTGCCAGTTGCATAATAAAGAGTGGTACTTTGGGTCAAGGAGGAGGCAGAGCCATGGGAAAGACTGTTTCTTGGCACTGATCTCCATGCAGGCCACTGAAGGCTTTGTACACTTGTTGACTCTCCTTGCTTATTGATTTTGTGCTAGTTGTAGGAAGTCCCAGCTTTATAAGTCAAGTATTTGTTACACCCACACTTTAATGGAGGCAACATCCCAGCTGTTGCGCTCATCCTCTTTGGCTCCTTCCCCATAAAAAATATTCAGAAATGGGGATAAGAGTTGCCCCTTTTTTGTTCTCATCCAAGCTTTTCTTTCCTTCTCAGCATCCTGTCCAGGCACTTCCCTGGAGACAGTAGTTCTCTGAGAAGGTGAGTTACGGCTCCCAGTCATGGCCAGTAGAGCATGTCTCTGTCCCATGCTTTTGGATGTTATTTTATTTTGTTGTTTTTTGGCAGATTTTCTTGGCTGAATTTTGGCATCTGTCTTTGGCTAAATGCTGAGCTCTCCAATTGGTCCCCTTGATCGGTGCATATGAGGTGATTGAACTGTGGTGTCATTTGGTTTGTTTAGAAAATACAAAACTAGGCCGGGCGCGGTGGCTCAAGCCTGTAATCCCAGCACTGTGGGAGGCTGAGGCGGGTGGATCACGAGGTCAAGAGATCGAGACCACCCTGGTCAACATGGTGAAACCCCGTCTCTACTAAAACTACAAAAAATTAGCTGGGCATGGTGGCGCGTGCCTGTAATCCCAGCTACTCAGGAGGCTGGGGCAGGAGAATTGCCTGAACCAGGGAGGCGGAGGTTGCGGTGAGCCGAGATCGCGCCATTGCACTCCAGCCTGGGTAACAAGAGAGAAACTCCGTCTCAAAGAAAAAAGAAAAAAGAAAATACAAAACTAAAGCCATGCAACTATTCCTCTTTCTCCATAATTACACTCTGGAGTTAATGGTCAAGCAACATTATTTATAGAAGAACCTAGGCCTTTCATATTGATAAGGCCTCCAAAACCTATCTTTCCATGCAAAATTTTATCCTTCCATTTGTGCTATGGTTTCAATAGTCAGGGAGGCAGTAATCACTCTTTTCAGGAACAAGTGCTGTGATAGATTAATGATGTCTGTCCTGAAAGCAGAATGGGGAAGCAGCAACATGTATGCCATGTGTTTGTCATTCCTGGTCTATAACCAACTGGATTATGGAATTGCTATTTCTATTATTCCTAGGGTCAGAGGACAGCCCAATGTATCTGTCCTTGGAATCTACAATTATCTTTGAAAGAAATCTATTTTTACTTGGATGACTATATCCCATATCTTTATACCACTCAACTTCTTGCATTCAATCAAGAAATATTTACTGAGCCCCAGCTATGTGCCAAATACTATTCTAGGATAAAATAGAAGTGAAGAAGAAGAAAAAAGAGCCTGGCTTCATGGATCAGAGTTCCTACAGTAGGAAGGCAAACAGTAAACAAACAAATGCATACCTAACAGGTAATAGTGCTTTGAAGAAATGGACATTCCAATGGGATAAAGAATGACTAAAGAAGATTTTGTTGTTTGTTTCTAAGACGACACACTATGACATGTTTGTAAGGCAACAGGAGAATTGCTGCATAGAAGGAGAAATTGGTGACTCAGAAAAGAGTGTGCATAATTACAGCAAGACTGAAATGCTCGTTTCTCTTCTAAACACTCTTTCTGTACCAGAGAGCAGTTTTCTTCTAATTGATCCCTTTGCAGCCTGTGGCCATCAGCTTCTCTGTGCCTCCAGGGCTGCTTTTCCATCATAAATGCCATGCCTGTCAGCTTCTCAGGGAAAGTCAGGCCTCAGAGCATGAGATACCCTTGTAACAAGCACCTTCATGTAAGTTTAGGTATTTTTCCACTCTCTGGACGACTTGTATGTTCTTAACGTCAGTTTGAGTGTCTCTTATGCTGTCACCAAGGGTTAGCTTCCTTCTCTCATGTTTCTTGAAAGTCATCCATTTTCTGACTCTTTTCTCTCAAATAATCCTCTCCATCTGTTTTTGGCAGGAAGAGCAAAGACAATTTTCGGCAAACTATCATGGTCATATGGTATTCGTCTTTCCCAGTACAAAGTAAGGCAGCAATTCCTATAACACCAAATCCCCAGATTTCTGGCTAGCAACTCATCTCTTCCACAAGCTCCTTTAAAAATAAACAAACATGAAGTGTTTGTCACTACAGGACTTTGGGCCCAAATCCTCACATGGATTTGCTAAACATTGTGAGCTTAACTGGCTAAGCATGGACCATAATGAAGCTTTTGGACCTCCTAGCCCAAAGCGTAGAATAAACCCAGGCCCAGACTAATCCTGGGATAAACTTAGTCTTGGCTCAAGTAATAGCATATTTTTCTATATTCTAGAGCACAGCAGGCCAGGGCCCACCCCAGGCCAGAGAGTCTTTTATTAAGCCAACTGCCCTAGAGGAAGAGGACCAAGTGCCAGGAGGGCTTAAAAGAAAGAATCTCAAGAAATATCAACAGGAAAAAGGAACTAACACAGGGCAGATTTTAATCCTTTACTGACTCACTGTAGCCCGCTTGTCTCCCTGACTTTGAACCCTATAAAGCTCCTCTTTTCTTCCTCCTCTTCTCTTACCTTTTGCTCTTCCCTCTCCTCTTCCAAAGTGTATGTGTCAAGGTCTGACAAGGAGGCTCACTGGCTCTTCTAGAGATGTGAGTATGCCTTCAACATAAAGCTGACAGATTGCAATTGGTAGAACAATCAAATGTCCAACTATTGAAAGTTACTTCTTTAGCAATTCTTCCCAAAAGGGTTCTTCATATTTTCTTACCCTTACATTCTAGCTCTGAGATTATGGTCTGGATCCCTGAGACCTGCACCTCCTCACAAGGAACTTATTTGTGATTCTTCAATGGAGGAATAGGTAGGAAGAGTTCTTCAGACAGCCAGGTACAAAATAAGCTCATTTAGAAACCTACTATTATCTTTAGTTCAGAATATTAATTGAAAATGTCTCCTTTGGTGAAGAAAGAAAAGATCCGTCCTTCATAAATCACAGTTCCTAAAGTAGAAAGGGAAATAATAAACAAACAAATATATATTAATACATTTCAGGCA
The DNA here is from genome assembly GCF_009761245.1 of Sapajus apella. Lineage (NCBI taxonomy): Eukaryota > Metazoa > Chordata > Mammalia > Primates > Cebidae > Sapajus > Sapajus apella. The sequence goes on along the minus strand of NW_022436992.1, from coordinate 703,794 downwards.
ATGATCTTTGTAGAAATGGACATACCAATGGGATAAAGAGTATCTAAAAAGGATTTTGTTGTTTGCTTTTAAGATGAGAGAGACACTAGAACGTGTTTGTAAGACAGGAGAATTGCTGTGTAGAATGAGAAATCAGTGATTTAATTCTCATTGCCCAAAGCACTCTTCTGTTTCTTTGCCTCACATTCTGATCCTAACCCATGTTAATTAATTTGTCAGGTAAAATATATTTTTGGTGACCTCTTTGGGTCAATTTTAATTCTATCAGGTGCCAGTTACATGAAAGCAAGCCACCATATTTGTCAGTGTATTAATTTCAAGTGTTTAAAAACAGAGGTTTGAAATTTTAAAAATTACTTAGAATAGTTACTTGCACATGCTTTCATGTTACAGTGGCAGAGTTAAGTAGTTGTAACAGAGATGGTATGGCCCACAAAGCCTAACATATTAACTAGCTGGTCCCTAACAGAAGAAGTTTTGTTGGCTCCTGACATGTGGCACTAATAATTATATTAGCTCTCTATATTAAATAGTTAATACTTTTTCCCACTGATTTAAGCATCACATTTATTAGATATAAACACACATATGTAGCTTATTTTGTTCTACTTATCAGCTTCCTTATTTCTATAATAGTATATTTTATTTTTTAAAACTTTAATTGTAAAATATTGTTTAAATGTTGATAGTGAAAGTTTTCATTACCACATTTTAAATCTTATTATTTTAAAATCTGTTTTTTTGAATGAGATATGGAACCATTTTTGTCAAAGTCCTAAAACTTTTATGAGAGTTCATATATGAGTTTTGTTTTTGTTTTTTGAGATGGAGTCTTGCTCTGTTACCCAGGCTGGAGTGCAGTGGCATGGTCTCAGCTCACTGCAACCTCTGCCTGCCAGGTTCAAGTGATTCTCCTGCCTCAGCCTCCCAAGTAGCTGGGATTACAGGTGCATGCCACCACACATGGCTAATTTTTGTATTTTTAGTAGAAATGGGGTTGGTCTCAAACCCTTGACCTCGTGATCCATCCACCTCACCTCTCAAAGTGCTGGGAGTACAGGTGTGAGCCACCTGTATATAAGTCTTCGTGTGGACATACATTTTGTCCTGGTGAATAACTAGGATAGAATTTGCTAGGTCGTTAAGAAATCACCTGTCTTCTATTTTGAGTTGTTTTGATTGTCTCTTTTTTCAGGAAAGCCAATTATGCCTATATTGGATCTCCTTTGACTGCTTTCTACATCTACCATTTTCTGTTTAATCTTTTTTAATCTTTATTTTCATTTTATTGTATAAGTTTTCTCATTTCTATCTTATGCTTTGCCACTACCTTTTCCTCCTCAGTGTTTTTCAGGTTTTCTCTAGCCGTTCTTCCATTGTCTCAAGATGACTGACTTAGCTTTTGTGATATATCTGCATTCACTGAAACGTTAACTCCAGCCATTGCATTTCAGGTTATGACTTGGCACAACCATTTCAGAAAACTGTCATTATCTACCTAAGTGGAACATAAACATACCCTAACATCCTGTGAGCTCTGGACCTTTACATATTCTAGACATAAGCCCTTTGTTCACCAAATGTTTTGCATGCCTTCTTCCTCTATGGCTTTCTTTTTTACTGATTAATATTATTTTTGATGAACAGAAATTTTTATTTTAACATAGTCATAGTTATGGTTTGAATGTTTTTGTTCCTCTTCACCAAAGTTCATATGTTGGAAACTTAATCTCCAATGTAACAGTGTTGGGAGGTAGGATCTTTGGGGGACTGTTTAAGTCATGAATACATTAATGCCACTTTAAAAAGTGCTTGTGGGAGCCGGGGCTGATGGCTGATGCCTGTAATCCCAGCACTTTGAGAGGCCAAGGCAGACAGACCACTTGAGCTCAGGAGTTCAAGACCAGCCTGGGCAACATGGTGAAACCCTGTCTCAACAACAACAAAAAAATACAAAAATAATAAGCTGAATGTGGTGGTATGTACCTGTAATCCCAGCTATTCAGGAACCTGAGGCAGGAGGATCACTTGAGTCTGAGAGGCAGGGTTGCAGTGAGCCATGATCATGCCACTGTACTCCAGCCTAGGTAACAGAGTAAGACCTTGTCTAAAAAAAAAAAAAAAAAAATGTGCTGGTGGGAACAGACTCACTGTCTCTTGCCTCTTGACCTTTCTGCCTTCTGCCATGTGAGGATGCAGAAGGAAGGCAATAAGAAGGCCCACACAAGCTGCTGGTGACTTGATCTTGGACTTCCCACCTCCAGAACTGTGAGAGAACAAATTTCTGTTGTTTATAAATTACCTAGTGTATGGTATTCTGTTACAGCAGCAAAAAATGGACTAAGACAGTCATATATGTCAATCTTTTTCTTTACAGTTAGTGCTTTTTTATGTTCTATTTGAGGAGTCATGCCTGATGATATTCTTTTATCATCTAAGATTTTTATTGTTTTGCCTTTTCTTTAAAATAATCACTTACTTATATTTTATTTGTGTGTATGTATGAAGCAAAACCAAGTTTTATTTTTTCCAAATGGATATTTAAATATCCCCACACATTCATTGATAAGACATTCCTTTCACCTGTACTCTATAGTGTCACCTTTGACATAAGGATTCACATATCTGTTTTACTACTTTAATTCATTGATAAATTTGTCCATCCTTGAGCCAATATGACAAAATCTTAATTGCTTACTAAGTCCAGCTCAGCCATAGAGACCCCTACCCAGGTGGCACTGAAGGCATTAAGAAGCAGGCACCCAGATAGAACAGCAAAGTGGGACTATCTGGGGGCCAACAGCCTTCCAAGCTGACAGCCTCAGGGGCTGACAACATTCCAGGCTGAGGGCCTCAAGCAGACTCTGACCCATGTAGTTAGTCTCTCTGAACAGGTGATTATTATTAACAAACAGGTGTTCACTATTAACAAACAGGTGTTCTTTGTTTTCTCATAGAACCAAGATAAACTAGGTAGGCAGCTGGTGCCTGCTTACTACTGATCAAGGACAAACTAGAAAGTATTGTCCATGAAGGAGCCACGGGGGCATGGTCACATGTCCTGTGCCTAAAGAATTGTTTTAACCAGTGTATGATATACATATACTGTTTTGCTACTTTAGAATGCCCCAAGGGTTAGGGGGGCTAGATTTTCCTTGCCACCACTGTTCTTCTTAGCAAACAATATAATTTTATCATACACTCAGCATTTCTCAGATTTCTCAGCAATCACACACTCAGCATTTCTCAACAATTGCTATAGTTTTGTAATAAATCTTGATACTACTAGCTAGTTTCTCCTATCTTAAGCTTGTTTATATATATACACATTTATATATTTATGTATTATTTTACATATTAATTCATATATATTTATTACATATTATTTAATATATAGGTGTTATATTATAAATATATACTAATATTTTATACATATTTCCCTCTAGGAACAGTTTTATCTGCATCCCACAAGTTTGAATATACAGTATTTTTGCTATTAGCTCAAACAATAATATTATTAGATACATACATATTTAGTGTTGCTATATCTTCCTGATGAATTAAACCTCTAACATATTTATTCCCAGGGCACATTTATGTTACTTCTGCCATGTGCTTGAAAACACTCATTACCTGGGATCACTTTAATCCAACTTCAGAGACTGGATAAGTAAAGCTGAGTTGCAGCCCCTCTGAAGGTCTATTTACTTCTGGTTCAATGTTATTCCTAGGGTACAGACAACCCTTTGGGGACTCAGTCTAAAGAGAGGAGGGCTTATCAGGCTTCCTTCACCTTGTATCCATGCTCCATGAGTCTATCAAAAGTGTCATTCAGTCTCCCAGCACCCCAGTAAACTTTTATTGCTAGGAAATAAGAAAACTGTTGCTTTCAAATATTAGTTTTAAACTAATCATGATAATGAATTTGCTTATTAACTCTGGAATTCTTCTGCTGCTTCTGTTACATATTGCAGGTGGATAATAATAATATTCGCAAACAATTGTGCTTTTACCTCTTGTTAGCATTTAATATTACAGAGGAGATGTTTACAGCCAGTCTAATTTTTTAAATTGCCTCTTCAGCCTGAATGCTTTATTCATTTTGCCTGTGTGTGCCTACATGTGAGTCTCTTTGCATTTAATCATTGATTTTATATGAAAAAAGGAAATTTTTTTTTTTTTTTGAGACAGGGTCTCACTCTGTCACCAGGCACCAGGCCGGAGTGCAGTGGTGTGACCTCCACTCACTGCAACCTCCACCTCCTGGGTTCAAGCAATTCTCCTGCCTCAGCCTCCCGAGTAGCTGGGATTACAGGCATGCGCCAACACTCCCGGCTAATTTTTGTATTTTTAGTAGAGACGGGGTTTCTCCATGTTGGTCAGGCTGGTCTTGAATTCCCAACCTCAGGTGATCCGCCTGCCTCAGCCTCCCAAAGTTCCAGGACTACAGGTGTGAGCCACCGTGCCTGGCCGGAAGTCATTTTTAATTAACATATAAGGCTCTTTCTGGCACTCTGAAAATATTATTTTATATTATACCATAGTTAAGTATTATTTCTGTCCCATTTGTTCTGTTCTGAGTAGTCTCAATTTTCAATTGTATTTATTCTCTCATATGATTTTTTCACTTTCCCTCTACATTCTTGGAGGACTTTTCAAACTTGTTCTTGACATATTTCTGCCTTCCTCTCCTGTGTTATCTATTCTGTTTTTTATTGGTTCAATGTGCATTTTAATATTTTGCCATCTTATTTTCTATCTCTTTGTGGGTTTATGTCCTGTTTCATAAAGGCCCCATCGTCTTTTACTTTACTGAGGATATCAAGCAATCTCCTGAAATTTTCCTTCGGAGCCTGCATTTATGTTGTTTTTGAAATACATTTGGTCTCTGAATCTTCAATCTGTTATTCTCTTTCCTTTGTTTCTGTAACTTATTTGTAGGTTTCATATTATATTGATTCTTTGTCTTATGATCTTATGATTTTTAAAATAATCTTCATCATCATAATATAGCTTGCAATTATTGAGTGCTTACTATGTACTGCTCCGAGTATTTCTCATGTATTGATTCATGCAATCTACACAACTCTATGAAGTAAGAAGCATTATTAACCTCATTTTACAAATATGAATGCTGAGACATCAAGATTAGGTAACTTGCCCATGGTCACAGAGCTGTAAGTGGTCGAGTCAGGATTTGAACCCAGACAGTCTGGCTCCAGCGTATCAATGCTATACTGACTCTCGGTCATGTTTAAGTCATTTTTAAAAGGCAAATGCTATCTAACTCAGTAATTGACAACAACTTACATGTATGGATTTTTCCCTAGTTCCATTTCTACCCGTGTGAAGGTCAAACTCCATTCTCAGACCCACAGCTAAAAAGCAGGTTGGAGTACATAACATCCAGCCCAGTCCTGACTTCTGCTGGATATTCATCCATTTAAACTCTGCACCTCATACTTTCAGCCAATGTGATTCTTGAAAAGCTACAGTTCCGACGGGTTCCAACAGAGCTTTTTCTCTCCATACCCACTCTAGCAGCTCTTTACTTGTAGGGATTACATAACCCAGGATAGGGGCACTACTGTGGTTCCTTACCCTAATGTCTATACATATGCATGCACCTCCCCCTCTCCACTATTTACTATCTAGTTAACTTCTGGGGAATTGCTGCTCTCTTTAAATAGTTGCAAACAGATAACAAAGAAGGAGGAGGAGAATCAATATAGATTTGTTTACAGGACCCACAGCAGAGGGACAGCTGGGTCTTTGAGTGAAGAGGTAAACAGTGGTGATGTCTGAAGGGTCTAAAGTTTTCAGGTATGCTCTGTTTCATGAGCCATATAAATTGAAGTTAACTTTAACCATCATTCATCTGTGTTAAAGATCCCTCTGAAATTCTGGGTTGGCACTGTCCATTAGATTTGGTTTTGAGACTGTTTATGAGCTTTCCCCTCACCACTCCCTGCCATGGCTTCCTAGATGCTTTACTGAAAAGTCGAGAGATGCTGTATTAAAGGCTGTTAATCAGGTGCCATTTTAAACCAGAAGTACCCTGGGCCATTGTTTTCAAAGCTGACCAAACAGATTAGATCAGTGATCAAGGGACTTTTTTTTTTTTTTTTTTTTTTGAGACGGAGTTTCGCTCTTGTTACCCAGGCTGGAGTGCAATGGCGCGATCTCGGCTCACCGCAACCTCCGCCTCCTGGGTTCAGGCAATTCTCCCGCCTCGGCCTCCTGAGTAGCTGGGATTACAGGCACGCACCACCATGCCCAGCTAATTTTTTGTAGTTTTTAGTAGAGACGGGGTTTCACCATGTTGACCAGGATGGTCTCGATCTCTTGACCTTGTGATCCACCCGCCTCGGCCTCCCAAAGTGCTGGGATTACAGGCGTGAGCCACCGCGCCCGGCATCAAGGGACTCTTAAAGGGATTGAAGGGCCATATTAATTTCTAAACCTACTTACAGTTTCATCCATGGGCTTTGTGTATATGCAGATACTTTTCACCTGACTTAGCATCTCCCAAATCCTCAGCATAGAAAAATAACCATTCAAGACTACCCAGAAGCACAACCTTCTTGCGTCAGATATAATCAGACAACAATTACCGTTTGCCTACCCAGTACTACTCTCCTGTTCTTCCTGAGTAACACAGCCCCAATTTTATCAGGAGTGACCACATTTTTCAGCCTCTTTTAAAACCATGTGTCCATGTATGTTATTTTAGCTAAGGAAACATGAGTTGAAGCTGTTGCAGGGAGCACAATGCACAGAAAAAGACTCTAAAGAAGCACAGGCAGCTGGAGATTGCACCTTCTTTTTTGCTGTTTCTCGCCACCTACTTCCTGCCTGGAATGCAAATGTTATGCCAGGATTTCAACAGTTATGTAGACCATGAGCAACCTAGATATGGAAGCCATGGACTAAATCTTTTGGAATTTCATGGGTGATAGGAGCATCTTTTGTTCTAATGAAGCAACCCTTGGTGTGCTCCTGGATAGCTTCAGGGCAGGGGCTGGTCACCAAAATGTCCAAGCTGTGGATAAAAGTTTGGAACTTTCTGGCCAGGCGCAGTGGCTCACACCTGTAATACCAGCACTCTGGGAGGCAGAGGCAGGTGGATCACGAGGTCAAGAGATCGAGACCGTCATGGCCAACATGGTGAAACCCCTTCTCTACTGAAAATACAAAAATATTAGCTGGGCATGATGGCATGTGCCTGTAGTCCTAGCTACTCGGGAGGCTGAGGCAGGAGCATTGGTTGAACCTGGGAGGCAGAGGTTGCAATGAGCTGAGATCGCGCCACTGCATTCCAGCCTGGTGACAGAGCAAGACTCTATCTCAAAAAAAAAAAAAAAAGAAGAAGTTTGGAACTTTCAGCCCCACCCCACCCCTACCTTCCAGGAGAGAAGAGGGGCTGGAGATTGAATTAATAATCATTCATGCATACTTGATAAAGCCTAATAAAAATCACTGAAGTACAGGGTTCAGAGACCTTCCGGGTTGATGAACACATCTATGTGCACCAAGATATGTTATGCCCCAACTCACTGGAGACAGAGGCTCCTGCAATCAAACACTTCCAGACCTCACCCTGTGCATCTTTTCATCTGGCTGTTCATCTGTATGCATTATCATATCCTTTATAATGAACCAATAAACATAGTTCTTTCTCCAAGTTCTGTGAGGTGTCAAAGCAAATTATCAAACCTGGGGAGGAGGTTGTGGGAATTCCCAATCTGTAGCCAAGTCAGACAGAAAAGTGGGTAACCTGGGGATGTACTACTTTCGATTGGCATCTGAAGTGGGGGGCAGTCTGGTAGGACTGAGCCCTTAACCTGTGGGATCTGCATTGATTATAAATAGTCTCAGAATTGAGTTAAATTGTAGAACACCCAGTTGGTATCCTGGAGTGTTGGAGAATTGACTGTTGTGGGAAGAACTCACACATCTGGTGTCATAAATGAAGTATTGAGGATGCATGGGGAAAAGGAGTGTTTTTCCTACACAGCCACCATGCTAACTACCTCTAACATCTTAACCCAAACATCAGAACTGGCCCAGAAAACGCACCAGTCACTGCAGTGAGACAACTGTAGTCCCAACAGTTTAAGCGGGGCAATTTCCAGGCCCCGTGTGTCTTTCATGGTATTCTCTGACTTTCTGAGCATCAGATCACAGATGTTGACAAAAACCTAAACTGACAACCTGCTGTACAAACTGAGCTGAAATCCTGGGCTGGAATTCCAGGACACAGTTGCATGCAGGTGCTGGGCCCCCAACTGCCTTCAGGCAGGGCATTCCACTTGTAGTTACACATTCACATCACATTCATATATCACAGTATAAGTCAGCCTTTGGCAAAATCCCATGTTTTCCCCAAATAATACAGAAGCAGAACAGTTGTCCCTTAGCTTTTCTATGGCAAAGTGGTTAGGTACAAGTGTCCAGATCATTAACATATATCAACCCTTCCAGAGCAACATTCCTAGTTTTCTGTCTGCAGCTGTGTTCCTTTCACAGCTCACCACAGAATTATCATGAAATTCATTTATAAGAATTCATCCATATTCTTTGGGACATTTGTATAAGCATTCATGGAAAGTGTTTTCTAGCCCTTTTGTGGTCAATTTCAAGTTAAAATATCATTATTATGCTTGCAGAAAGTAGTCCCTTTACCCCTTCTTTTCTTTTTCACCCACAATCTATTAAAAAGACAGAGAGCATCTGAATTGAAAACACACAGTCCAAGATACACCAGAATGTGTACAAATAAACACTCTGAAAATTTTACCAGACCTTGAACACTTTAGCCTATATTTCAGTAGGACCTCGTTTTAAAACATGTATTGCCACAACTCAGGGTTTTAGAAGCCTGGAGAGATGGAGACGAAAGGAAGAGAAGAAAGAGCCTCTCTTGGGCAATTTGGGTAATTCCCTCAGTACATAGCATGATCTGATAGTGAACAGAAGACTCCTCTAACCGCAAATTTCTCCATTCACCTAATGGCTGCAGTCCCACCATGGTAGACCTCTTTCAGTTCTTCCCTCAATTAGGGATGTAGATGCTACCAGGAAAGATAATACTCAACAATGATTTCCTTCTCCAAGTAGGGTGACCTAGATTATCAGTGCCTTTTTGACCTAACAGCTACCTGAAAGGAAATAAATCAGGATACCAAAAAAGTTGTGTGTGTCTAGAGGGATGTGGGTGAAGAAAAGAGGATGTACACAGAAAGGGGGGATGGGTGAAAGGGTGGGGGCCCAAGGAGGGGAAGGGGCACTAGAAGATGTAGGCAGGGGTACCCAGGGGGACTAGGGATGCTCAGAGAGATGGGGTCTAGTGGGGAAGCCAAGAAGAAGAGAGCTGGACAGATGGTCTTCAGCAGTGAGCATTGCCCTGGGTGGGGACCCTCAAGTAGAAGATCTGACCGCTTGGGAGTGAGAGGCAGCAGCATATGGGCCCAAGGATTCCAGAGGTTGGGAGGAGGGGTGGGGTAGGAGACTGGGAGGAAGAAAGACAGTATAGTGCAATGCCTCCTACTTCACCAAACACCACCCTGCTGAGGCCAGCACGACCCCTGCGATGCTCTTCCCAGTTAGCTTCCAGCCAGTCTCACTGCTGCTGTTCCTAAGGTCAGTCTCCAAAAGCTGGTTGCCCAATCATGTGGGAATGAGTCAGGGCCCTGCCAGTCTGGGTGTGGGTGGGAGCCTGGGAGACTTGCAGAAGCCTGGACCGCTGAGATCACCAGAGAAGACCAGCTGCACACGAAGCCCTAGAGTGGCTCCTCCAAAGACTTGGAGACGGGGGCACCAGGCAGTAGGATTTCTGGCTTCCCCTCTGGCTTGGTCCTGTATGTGCCCTATCACTTCACAGACATAGTCCATGTATTAACAGGAATAATGGGTCCTGTCCCTGTCATCCCCTGTAGTTAAGGGGAGGGTTAGGAGGCATTCAACTCAATGCCTCTGACATCCCCAAGCTTGACTTTATGTTCCAGGACTGGCACCTGCCTCTCCTGGGCTGGAGAGTGGCATCAGTGCCTCTCAGGGGGCTGCTGGTCCAGCCCAATCTGGTGGCTTCCCTGGGCCTCTGTCAGGGAGGAATGGCCCCTTTTCAGAGTAGCATTGACCTCCGGATAACCAGCCAGCTTGGGTTTAGGGGAGGGGGAAGAGGGATGCTGGGTGTCCAGCCCAGATCAGCCCAATCTTAGGAACTGGAGAGCCAACCTAGGCTTATAGCAAGCTTGAGATGCAACCACCTCCATCCCCAAAACTATCTGCTGATCAAAGGCAGGCAGCCAAGCTGATGAGAATAAAAAAGCACATCACTAGAGATGGTGCAGAAAGCAAGTTAGAAATGAAAGAGCCAGACCCTTCCTCTAGACATGTGGTTGTCACTTCTGAGTGAATGTCAACAAAGAAACTCTCTGCATTGATTCCAAGAGGGTACGCCTCTAAGGGGGCACGTGTGCATCTCATAGGAAGGGGGAGAATTTTTTAACTCCCTGCAACCACTACCACACTCACCTGCAGAAATTCTAAATCACCTTTCAGGTAAAAATGGCTGCAGTAGTGACAGCCAACAAGGTTCAGAATCGATGTACTGAGCACCTTCTGTTCTGGGAGTATTGTGGCAGACCCAGGTAATGAACCGCATTCCACTATGTCATCCCTCTGGACTTGTCAGAGCACAACAGTTTATTTAATCACAAGATAGTCCAGTCACAAGATAGGAAGGTCTGAAGCAAGCCCAACTTCACCCTTAGGGCGTGATGAGTCTTGAGGAAAGTGACCTGCTGGCTCGACCTGATCCCAGACACTCAGCCAGGCAGGACAGGCTGATGTCACAGTCACAGGCACAATCCCCAGCTCTGATGGAAGCAATCAGTGAACGGTGGGGGACCAGGCTGGTTAGACTCACAGGTGGGTGGAGTGCAGTGGCAGGCAATATTATCATAGTGGCACTTGGAATTCTGGTCAGGCAGGTTATCTACAGCCAGGAATCTGCAGCTTTGCTCCAGGATTTGGGATAGTTCTCCAGTCTGTGGCTGGGGAACTGGTAGATGTAGGCAGCAAGGTGGGGGGTATTGGGAGGTTACCAGGAAAGGAACCCAGGACAGAGGCCAAGGGACAGCAAATGGGGTTCAGGCCTTGGATCTTGGGAGTTGGCCCTGGGCCACGTTGTCGTGGATCAGAGGAGGTTGTAATGGGGTGGGGAAAATGAATAACACAAAATCATGACAGAATATGGACTGGACAGAATCGTGAGCCTGCAGAGCGGGAGAGCATGGGCCTCGATGAGGAATCAGGAGCTGGGTGTAAGGGTGGGTTCCTGAGCAGCAAGAAGTCTATTGTCTGCCTTTTTTTTCCCCCCCTTTTGAGACGGAGTCTCACTCTGTCACCCAGGCTGGAGTGCAATGGTGCGATCTCAGCTCACTGCAACCTCTGCCTCCCAGGTTCAAGCAATTCTCTTGCCTCAGCGTCCTGAGTAGCTGGGATTACAGGCATGTGCCACCACGCCTGGCTATGTCGTCTGCCTCTTTCAGGTGCACAACTATGGCCTCCACTAGCCTAGGTGAAACCTCTGCATGAACTAAAAATGGTGCCTCTTTTGGGCAGACCAGTTGAGTACACACACCAGAGGCACACAGACGCACCTTTGTTCAAAGAGAAAGGCTCTACTTCCTCTGGCAGGTGTAGCCCACACTAGAAATAGAGCCTACACTAGATTCCAGCACCCACTTGCTCACTTGGTCAGCATCTGTGCCGCCAATAAAATGCACACCTGTCCACGGATGCCCTGGGAATGGCTCAGGGAGAGGGCGTGTGAACCCACCTGTTCACCCGGTATGGGCAAGCCTAGACCTCCCAGCACGGAGCAGGGACCGTGGGTGGGCTTAACTCTGTGGTGGAGGAAGTGATATTAAAATCAACTTGTCTTTGTGCTGTTGAAAACCACCTCAGCGGTCACCCTGCAGTGTAGTGTGTAATTAATTCCTTGTTCATTCCATGTTGGAATTTCAAGAATCGGTGCTAATAACACCCTTTCCTATTCTTGCAGCCGCAGAGTCATAGCTGGAGAGAGAATGATAAGCTGGGTAGCCTCAGCCACAGGCCCCCAGCTAGAATCCTGACCTGCAGGTTATAATAATTACCAGTAACAACTAACATTTATGGTGCACGTTGCAATTTACCAAGTGCTTTCACGTGCATTCTCTCACTTGCTCCCTATGAGGCAGGGATTCTTGGCAGTCCTTTCACGAATGAGAACACAGACAAGATCTTATGGGGCCAGATGGTTGGTATTTGCATGGGAGTTCCCTGGAGGCTGACTGCCTGGGTTCCACTCCCAGTCTGACCATTTCCTGGCTGTGTGACATTGAGCAAGTTGCTTTTCCGTTCTGTGTCTTAGTTTCTCTATGCATGAAATGGAGCTGTTTCATGCATGAGGTGACTATAGCAGTTAAAGTACTTAGAACAGTCAGTGCCTAGCATGAAACATATGATCCCAGCATAGAAGCTCTGCTTTCATGGCCTCATCTGAAAACAAGATCCACCAAAGTGTGCAAAAATCTCATATCTTTTGGTAGTCCATTTGTGGCGCAAACAAAATTGGATCAGATTGCAGCATCACATTTGGGAAATTTAATTCCTGGTAAGTTTCTTGAGCAGAACTTAGCCCCCACGAGGCTGGGTAATCAGAGAAGGTGCCACAAATGCCATTGACTGGGTTGAGGAGAGCAGGTGGAATGGGCACTGGCTGGACTGGGCAGTATGTACCCTCTGCACAGTGGCAACTGGCCAAAGGTGGCCAAAAGGGGATGCTGACCCAAAGCACCCCATCTTCCCATTTTTCAGCAGAAGCCCAAAACTCTGACTTTTAATGTGAAGTACCCTGATTTCCAACTTCAGCAACTCTTTCAAATTTCTTCTGTTGTGTGGGCCAGACCAGACCCAGCTGCAAGCAGCCAGCTTGTGCTACCTCTCCCAGCTGCCTGCTCTGATTGCCACCCCTGGGAGCCTTTAGTGCCTGCGACCTCACATACTTCTCTCCAGGTTTGTCCTTATCTGTCCCTGTGGTGGACACCACCTCACTTGGTCCTCTCCCCGAGGTCCATAGGCGGTAAAATGTCAGCCATGAAAGTGATGGATGTTCTACCTGGAGTACTTCCGAGGGAAGATACCACAATCAATTACTCAGTTATCACGCAGGATGAAAAAGAACATGCTACATTAAATAAGATAAAATGAAACATTCTCTGGCATGTGAACATCCAGCGGGAAGCGTTACGTCAGCTTCACACACAGGTGAGATGCCATGTGCTCACTATAATGTTTTTTAATACTTATCTCAGGGGAACGACTTGACACCACATGAAAACCCCTTATTAAGGGGAAGAACTTCAACGACATCTCTGCCAACCTCTTGTGTTATAGATGGAGATGCTGAGAGAGTCCTGCATGAGATCCCAGAGCTAGAACCCCACACAGGACTGCCATGTGCTCGCTCAGCCCACTCTTCATTTTCATGTGCAATGCCTCCTTTCCAGGGCCTGAGATTTCCCTCCTTAAGACAGATCCACATATCTATCATCCCAAGCATGTTCTTAGGAGGCACTTCCTGAAAGTGCGAGGTAATAACACAGCAGCTTACATTTGTAGGCTGCCATGTATGATCATCCAAGGGCCTTCGTTCGTTTCTCTTTCCTGACAGGGGCATGAGACATGGAAACAAGAACCCATGCCCAGGGTCAGGAGAGCACCACTGACAAGCTGTGTGGCTTCATGGGAGCTATTTGGCCTCTTCAGCCTTCTCTCTTCTTTTCTCGCTTTGGCTGATATCAGCCATACCTTAGTATTGGCATAATTATTATAAGCTTTCCCCAGCCACTGGTTGAAGACATGTTGCTGAGTAGCTGTGATGTGAGGCCCTGACTCCAGTCCAAGGATGCTTCTTGACTGACACCTTGAAAAATGACACAAGGACCCTGAATCCACCAAAGAGGAGAATTGTACACACAGAGACACACACAGGCCTGCAGGCACATCCATGCCCTGCCGGGTGGGGCAGGCAGAAGGCTGCTGAGAAGGTGGCCCTCGGGAACCCACCCCTGGCAGCTACCACAGTTCATTGCCCCTGCAAGCCAGACTTAAGGTCACCCAGGCCTTCCGGGCACTGAGGGCCAACAAACACCTTGGCCGGGGCTGGCAGCCACTCTACCCAGCTGGCTACTGGCATGGGACACCTTCTCCTTGACTTTCAAACCTATTTGGCAATCCTGATTCAGGCTGAGACCAGACTTTTAGCAGTGAGTTACAGAGACAATGATCTCAGCAAGACTGAAGCAACAGGATTAGGGCTGAAGTCAGTCAAGAACCGTACCTGTGCTCACATGTGTGCCGATAAAGTTACATAAGCTAGTAGTGTCTAAACTTAAGGGGATCAACGTTGGAGTTAGAAAGGATTTTCCTGAAGGGGACAGCCAGGGACTGAGGAAGGAGAACTTGTGAGAGAATATATGGCAGGGACAGAATAGCTGCAGCCTAGGCTAGCTGTGTCATTGAATCCTAATCAACTTGGGAACATATCTTTATCTTATGGACTTAAAATGGACTTCCCTCCATTTATAAGGAGGTAAAATCGTAGTTGATATCTAGTAAATGCTTGCAATATCCCAGGTGCTATGTTAAGCACTTTGCATGTGTGTCTAATTTAATTCTCACAATGAATTAGGGTTCTACTGTTATTCCCATTGCCCAGATGCAGAAACTGAGGTTTACGGAAGTTTAGTCATTTGCTACCATAAAGGAGTGATACATTTTGCAGGGGAAGTCTTCACAGAAGTGGGATGTTGAAGTCATCTTAAAAACCAAATAGCTATTTTTCAAGTAGGCAGCACCAGGAAGAGGAAAGTGGACGGGGGTTACATTAAGAAAAGAGATCAGCTTGTAGTGAGGCTCAAAAACAAGAAATGACCTGGAAAAGCCCACTGGGATTAGACGGTGAAAGGCAAAATAGGGAGTTGGACAATCATGCATCATTGGGGTCTTTTTGGTAGGAGAGTCACATGATCAGATTTATTGGGTGGAATAATGATTTTATAGTGCCTTTTGGAATAATGTTTTGTCTTCTTCATTTATTATGACTACAATTTACTCTGTTTGTTTGTTTGTTTGTTTGAGATGCAGTCTCGCTGTGTCACCCAGGCTGGAGTACAGTAGCACAACCTCGGCCCGCTGCAACCTCCGCCTCCAGGGTTCAAGCGATTCTCCTGCCTCAGCCTCTTGAGTAGCTAGGACTACAGGCATGCACCACCACAACTGGCTAATTTTTATATTGTTAGTACAGACAGGGTTTTGCCATGTCATCCAGGCTGGTCTCAAACTCCGGATCTCAATTGATCTTCCCGCCTCAGCCTCCCAAAGTGCTAGGATTACAGGTGTGAGCCACTGCACCCAGCCAATTTACTCTTCATTCTCCATCACTTGCATCTCATTCCCTATTTTATTATCCTAGTGTAGTGTATATTTGTGCCACCTATTTAAATCCTCTTGGGAAGGAGACAGGAAATAAATATCTACTTACTTACAAATACATGAGGATGTACACCGTATAGGTAGCATGTGGGCCAGGGAAGAGAAGCTGTCAAGAGAGACCAAGAAGAGGGCATTGGAGAAATAGACAGAGTGGTAAAGAGATAGGTCACAGAAGCCAGGAGGAGAGAGCATTAGAAAGAGGGAGCAGCTGGCTGGCAGCATGTCACATGTTGCCAAGAGGTTAAATTGGATGAAGACTAAAAAAAGGCCTTGGGATTGAGTCATGAGAAGGTCGCCAGGGACCACAAGGACACTTCATTGCCCTGTTGAATCAGACACAAATGGGAGATGAAGAAATGGAGACAACAAGGACAGACACAAAGGTTCAAGAAATTTGCAAGCAGGAAGAAAAAAGAACCGTGGATTAAATGAGGGGAGGAAGCATTTATTTTCTTGTTTTGTCTTGTAGTTTTTAGGGAGTGGATGCAAACGAAGATGGGAAGGTTAGCTTCAACAGAAGATGGGAAGGTAAGCTTCAACAGGACGCCACCACCGCCAGGAGGAAGCATGAAGAAAGAGGTAAACTCAGAGGTGGAACAAACCCTTTGGCCGTGGAGATATCTGCCACAGAGAGGGTGAGAAATCTCAAATCTAAGTTCTGGGTTTCCCTTGGAATGACAGCTGAGGGATTGACCTGTGCATGGTGATTGGAGGAATCTGAGAAGCGGATTTCTATGCTTTCACTTACAGAAATACTGTGGGAGGCATTGCTCCAGAGGCAGACTCCTGGCACTCCTATTCCTGCTGCCAACCCTCACACACACTCAGTGAACATCGGCAGGGACAGTCCCTTCTCTGGGCCTTTTTTTCCTGCCTGAATCTGCTGGTGGGAGTGATGTACCTTGGGGGAGTATCAGGAGAGGAAGTGTAGCACACAGGCAGGAGGGAAGGAGGGTGGCAGGGAGAGCATAAAAGGGGACTTGCCCAGGCCGGCTCAAGGCTCAGAGATTCCGCATTCTAATTCCAGCTTCTCTTAAAGGGTTGGATTCTCTCTGATTGATGGATAATTCCAGTTCTGCCTACTCTACAATCGTGCTTCCATTTCCATTTCAAAGATGAACTCAAAGAAACTTGTATCCAAAAAAAAAAGGATTAAAAAGTAGTGGTGACTCGGAAGGGCGAGGCCTGTGGCTGCTGTCATGCAGCCTATTCCTGCGTGCTTACATAATCACAGTGCCACCGTGAGTCACCGCCTGACAGCCAGACTGAAACATGATTAAGTCCTACAACCCTTCTGCTTGGAGCAGGGCAAGGCTTGCTGTTTAACCCCTCTGCTGCCAGAGCCTGGTGCAGAAGGTGCTGTCCTTGGGTAGAGAGCTCCTCCAGATGGATGAGTCCGATGAATTAGGAAAGGACCCCTACCTGCATAAATACTTCTCTGAGACAGCAGCCCAAGGTCTTTCATTCCACAGATGCAAATACTCCTGGGAGAGGTGACACATGGAATCCTTGCATTTTAAAGCTAAGAAAACTTTGGACTTACCCAAGTTGAGTTATCCTCTTTAACAGATGAGGCTACCAGGGCCCAGTATCCAGTGAGAGACTAGCAACCACTCCAGGTCACACTGTGAGGTAGCAGCAGAGTGGGAACTTGAACCCAAGTCTCCTGGCAGCAAGTCCAAAATGTGGTAGCCATGATGATTTATTGAGATTGCCCCTCTTTATTCCAGGCTGGAAGCCAGGTGGTTCCCCTCTTCACTGTAGCCTGGGTGCACCTGTGTCTTCACACAGCCCTAGCAAGAATGACCGCAAAAGACTTGTTTCTTAATCTCCAAGCTCTACTTAAAAGTCTCTCAGCTGGAATTCTGGAGAAAACAATATTTGGATTCAGGTCAAATGTCCAGCTTCAGAATCTGTTCACATGGATGTGGTCGTGTCTGACACTTCCTAGCTCAGTGACTTTGGGCATCTATTAGAGTTTCAGTCACCTCATCTGTGAAATGGGGATAAAAACAGTAGTGATGTTGTGAGATCATTGAAATAATATGTGAGAGGTGCCTGTTGCAGTGCCTGGCATGCAACAAGTGGTAGTTGCTACCATTTCCATTCCAAAGATGAACTCAAAAAACTTGTATCCAAAAAAAAGGATCGAAAAGCAGTGGTGACTCAGAAGGGCGAGGCCTGTGGCTGCTGTCATGCCGCCTATTCCCGCATGCTTACATAATTGCAATGCAACTGTGCTAGAAGCACAGCTGCCTTCATGAAGGACAGGGGATTCCTGCCGGAAGCACCCAGAGAATGCTGCCTTCGGGCTGACTCCAGACACTCACAGGCCTCATGATAATCTCAGTGCAGAGCTCTTCTATAAAGACCTTAAAGCTCCACGAATAAGCTAGACACTGCGTGACCTGAATCCCGTCCAGGCCCCTGCCCTGCAGTTGCTGATGCCCTGGTATGAAAAGATCTAGATTGCCACATCCCACCTGGTGTTATCTCTGGCAGTGGCAACAGAGGATTGTCTGATGGGGAAATGGCTCCACAAAAGGTTAAAATGCCATCCCCTTCCCCAGACATCTGTCCTGGTGTCACTTAATAACCAAATGATTCTGTCATCCAACAGTTCATCTAGATTGCAAGCAAATCTTTCGTTTTTATAGTTGAGTCATATTCAAACATGTTTAAAGCCTGTATTCTAGGGGAAGGGGATCTGTAAACATTAACAGTAATGAGAGAAGCACTGGACTGGGGACAGCAGGAAGAGGGGAAGGGAGGGTGAGGAGATGGCTTGAAATAAAGAAGAAAGTAAAAGTCTGCACACTGAATGGTGAGACCCCCTCACCCTTCCCCTGCTTATTTCCAAAAATGCTGGCAATCAGGTTCATATCCTGCAGGAAAGAGAATAGAGGATCTTAATCCAGGAAATTGAATCACACTGGAAGAAAGCCCTACAGATCCTACAGATACTGACATTTGGAAGCACCTCAGTGCAAAAATCCTGTCATTGCACAATTGTATTGTTGCAGTTGGCCTCAACCCCATCAGAATCAACACCTTCTTTTTGTGTTTTTTTTTTTTAACAGTTTTATTGAGGTATAATTGAGATGCAATAAAGTGCTCATGATTAAGATGTGCAATTTGGAAATGTCTGACATATGCATGCACTCATGAAATGATCACCAAAATCAAGATTAAAAAACACAGCCATTCCCCAAAAGTTTCCTTGTGCAATTCATTGCTGTTCTCTGTCCCAGTCCCCATTGCCAGGCAATCACTGATTTTCTTTTTGTCACTATAGGGTTAGCTTACATTTTCAATAATTTTATAAAAATTGTCATCCAGCCTACGGTGCAGTGGCATACTCTCTGCTCTCACTGCAGCCTCTGCCTCCCAGGTTCAAGTAATTCTGCTGGCTCAGCCTTCCAAATAGCTGGGATTATGGGCACCCACCACCACACCTGGCTAATTTTTGTATTTTTAGAAGAGATGGAGTTTTGCCCTGTGGCCAGGCTGGTCTTGAACTCCTGACCTCAAGTGATCCATCTGCCTCAGCCCTCCAAAGAGCTGGGATTATAGGTGTGAGCCACCGTGCCCAGCCAATATGTCCTCTTTTTGTCTGGCTTCTTTCATGCAGCATAATTATTTTGAGATTTGACCATGTTGCAGGTAGCTTCAATCTTCTTTTTAAAGCAAAAATATTAAAATATCTCTTTTACTATGTGAAATTAAATTCATAGTTAAAACAATCAACTTACACTTTTTTTTTTTAATTATAATGTCCTTACAAAGGAGAAAAAAAAGGAAAGTAGTTCACGATCCATGATGGTTTTCTATGTAGGCACACGGGCAGCATACCTGGGAGACATAATGAAGCAGTTAGATGCTTTCATCTTTTTACAATGAATAGGTTCAACCTTAAAAGAAGACCATATTCAACTGAATATTATGGATACCATTTTTATTTTATTTTGTCATGTTTCTTATATTTGCCATCTTGAAATAAGGTCGAAATTAGTACAGTGGAACCCCTCGGGGTAAAAGGGTTGACTGCAGACCATTACCTGCATATTTGATCACGAGCAGTGCTGTATCAGTGACATGTTGTTCTAAATGGTGACAACCCTTGGTTAAGTTCTAAACAAAACAAAGTCCAGTCTCCTCTCAATTTACGTAGTAGATGCATTTTTAAAAATCACAGGATATGTTAAATCCATGTGAAAAAAGAGTTCATATTTATATATGAAGCCGAGCTGATATCAAGAATCAAATCACTGTAAAGAGCTTTTCACCTAGATAACTGTGCAGTGGGACATAGAGTAGGACACAATAGGGTTGCCAGATTTGGCTCATAAACATGTAATATTTCAGACATACTAATACAAAGAATGTATTTGTTGTTTATCCAAAATTTGATTTTAACTGAGTGTCCTGTACTTTAGGTGGCAGCCCTAGACACAGGACAATCTTTGTTGTGTGGAACTGTCCTGCAATCCAACTAGCATTCTTGGTTCCCACATATTAAATGTTAATAGGCCCCCCAATGACGGTGATAAGTAAAAATCCTCACAACTTTCCAAACTGCCCAGGAGCTGCCCCTACTAAGAGCCACAGTCCTGCAAAGAAGATCACCAGAAGCAAGCCCTACTCCTGCCCATAGAGCCCCCATCAGCTTCTTAGTGATTGATTCAAGTATTAATGAATAGCTAAGGATCCACAGACATTTGTAGAAGACCCCCAAGGTGAAAAACAAAGCCAGAACAGACTGAGAAAAGGGACTTAAAGAAAAGAACAAGAAGAAAAACAACTTTAGGGGAAAAACTATATGCATTCTTTGGAAAGATAATAGCAAAAAGAGGATACTATAGAAGGAGGAGGAGGAGAAACAGGAAACCTAAAAGAGCAGTTGGAAATTAAATATGATAGCCACAGTCAAAAAAAAAATTCAATAGGAGGGGTGGAAGATAAATTCAAGGGAGTATCCCCAAAAACAAAACAAAATAGCTAAGAGGCAAACAACAGGGAAGAAAATGAGCTGGAAAATTAGAGGATCAATTCAGGGAGTCCAATATTCAATTAATAAGAATTCTAGAAGAGAAAACAAAAACTTGAAAGAGAAGAAATTTATCAAACAAATAATCAGAAAAAATGCTTCAAACAAAAAGAGTAAAAGGGCTCATCAGGTTCCTGAAAAAGAATATAACTTATATCATGATCATATTTCAGAACACAAGGGAGGAATAGAAATTTCTGAAGATAAAAAAAAATTACATCCAAATAACTCAGAATAAGAATGGCCACTTCTTAAATGTAATTTAAAAAAAAAAAAAACTTTCCAGATTCTAAGAGGAAAAATTATTTTCAGTCTAAAATTCTATACCCAGCCAAATTATCAATCCAGCATGAGGACAAAGAAAAATACAGACTTGAAAAGTCTCAGAAAACTTTTCTCCCATGCACACTTTCTCAGGAATAGTTATTTAAGAACGTGCTCCATGAAAATGAGAGGTCAATAAATCAAAAAGAGAAAGATTTGGGATCCAGGAAATGAGATCAAACACAAGTGAGGGTCAAAAGGGATTTCCAGGTTGAGGAAGGTAAGGCTCAGAGTCATGCTGCACAGCTGTTCCCAAGAGCAGCAAGTCAGCCTGAAGCAAGAGAATGGAGGCAGGAAAGCTATCTGCTAAGTTATTTAACAATGGGATAATCATGTTCACATATTACCCAAAGGAACCAAATAATTTAAGAAAACGATAAGGACTAAGACTATACAAAAGTTTATAAAAATAAAGAATTATAATATACTCCTTTGCTCTGCAATGAACAATGTTTCATTATATTATAATGACCATTTAAATATCATATTATATTATAAAATATTATATTATTATGACTACATAATATAATTTCATTATAATGAAGTAAAATAATATAAATCTGAATAATAAAAACAAATCTGAAATTAGATTTAATCAAAGCAACAATACAGTACAGCTATATTTGTAGAAAGAGGGGCAGGAAATGGGAGTGAAAAACAGAAAGGAAGTTATATCTCTTGTAGTTCATGAGAAAGCCAAAAGATAAAGTTTAAAATTGATGCCTCAAACCAATGATATGCACATATCATATAGAATAAAAATAGAGATAAACAGCAAGAAAAAAACTTAAGGAGTTTAGGAGTGGATGAGGCAGCAGACTGCTGCTTTTTCACAGGAGGCTTTTGTCATCAATTTTTAAAGCTATGTGTGTACTGCTTAGATAAAAGGAAAAATTAATTTCAAGAAATTAATGGCTGTGGTAGAAGTAGTCTGGAAATGTTCCAGCAGGAAGAACTGCTACATTCTGACACTGAATTTAATTTAATCATTGAGCTACTCTCGACCCTGGGATAAGGCCAAGTAGACCGGCTCCTTTGAAAAGGGAAACCAGTGACTCCTTCTGATTAGAGAAGGCCCGGAGGGGAGGGGGTTTGGGAAGGACCCTGCTGTGCACACCTGCTAAGGCTGTAATCTCTCTCTCTTATTCAGTGTTTTCCCAAGTCACCAGGAGCAGGAAGCTGCTTTTTCTATTATACAGAGCAACAAAGGGGATGAGTGGTTTGATAATGAGGACTGATAACTGTCTAATACAGTGAAAGCCTGGGCCTCCCATAGGCTTTAAATTACAACTTTGATGGCACTGATCAGGGTTCTTGAAGTTGCAACTGGGACATGGAGAAGCCACAGAAGATGCAGTCTGAATGTTTTCTCAAACACAAGGAAAGACCTGGAATCAGATTAAACAAAGATTTCCAGTTATTGAAGCAGATGGGTGGGAAAAAAACAAAAACAAAATCCTAAGAGATGCTTCTATCTCTTTAAATCTTGTGCTAAATTGCAGATTGCACGTAAGGTAGAGATTAGAAATTGTTTCATTGCTGTTCAGTTTTAATGGAAAGTTTTATTTTGGTCAGAAAAAAACACAAATGGGTTTGATACAGGGTGTGATCATTTGTGACTCAGTTAACCATGCTTGGGAAAAACCTGTCTGCTTGGATCATAAGTCCAAAGCCAGCCTCCACTATTCACACAGTGGCAGCTTTACCTCGTCTACAGACCTGGAGCCTAGGGGGAGCAATTACCTTACACGGGCATCGCCTAACCTAGGACTTGGTGAGAAACAGCATGTCCCTTCTGCACCTGTGTATATTTTCAAACTAGGCTGTCTCAAGCCAGATCTGACTATTTGTACATGTTCATCACAAATTCTGACTGAGGCAATGTTGACTTGATTCTGCAGACCAAAATTTACTGCATCTCAGATATGTTTCAACAACTATTTCATTAAGATCCTTAGAACATAACATCTAATGTCTATCCAGTTAGGTAGGCTGGGGTGAGGGGCTGTTGAGGCCAGGCCTTCTTTTTTTTTTTTTTCTTTTTATTCACTATCCAGTAATGGCTATAAGCAAGAGGCTGGATCTTTTAAACCCCAGCTCTGCACAACTCTGAAAGTCAAGCCTAGCTTCATCACTCTCTGTGGGATCCACTGAGAGCTTTGTGACAACATCACAGCCAAGTTCTCCCTCTGCCTAATCTGCTTTCTTCCTTTTTCCTGATTTTAGGAATACTCCCTAATCCATGTGTGCATACTAATCACTAAAAAAACAAACAAAAAACAAAAACTTCTTTGAACATTTAGTAAGAGCAGTGAAGATCTACAAACTAGAGATTAAGGTCATTTCCCAAGAGGTTTTTTACTGGACTTTGGCTGTTTTTTCATAACCTATTTTAACTAGATGTTAAATATCCCCCTCAAAATGGATTTGATTTGAAAACACAAAAGACAAAAAGATGGGCATAGGACATAAATATAATGTGCGATTGTACCCTCAGTAGAATGAACAGACCTAAACTCTCAGAGGTGTCTTACATGACTTTTTGTGTCTCAGAAGATCTGAAACCACTCTCTCAAACTGCAGAGCTCTTGGCTGCCCAGACAACCTGTGGCAAAATCTCCCTTCATTGCTGATGGAGTTTGAGGTTCTGCTGGACTCTGGCTATAGTGGCCTGACCATTAGTCAAGAAATAGTCGTGGCCTCTTGTGCTCCCTGGGTGACTCATGGTAGAGGAGGGTATTAGTAGGATGGCTGTCTACACCAGCAATTCTTACAGCAGGTCATGGTGGAGTTCACAGGGGTGTGTACATGTGAGAAAGAAAAGGTCTGCCTCACTCCCTGCCGTCCAACTTCCTCTAGGAATAACATGCTCACAACACAACTTCCTCCACTCCTCGGGTGACCGCTACTATTCAATTACTGCTGAGACTAGCACCATGTATCAAGTGATTGACATGGGCTAGGCGCATTTCTTGTCTTATTCAACTCCCATAACAATCTCCAGAGAACAGGGTACCATTTCCAGATGAGGAAATAGAGGCTTTTAGAGGTTAAGTAATATGCCAAAGACCACGTAGAGTTGGTATTCAAACTTACGCAATCTGAGTAGGCATCCTGTTTCTATTTCTTTTACAAATAAATTCGAGTTGAGTTTCTGTCACAACCAAAAGAGTGTCATTCAATACAGAAAATTAATGTGATGGGCAAACCATGAAACCACAAAGCCAAAAGCATGTTCTTCTTAAATCAGCCAGGCACAGAAAGACAAGCATCATATGTTCTCACTCATATGTGGGAACTAAAAAAGTGGATCTAATGAAGACAGAGAATAGATTGGTTGTTACCAGAGGCCAGGAAAGCTAGGGGGTGAGAGAGATAAAAAGAGGTTGATTGATGAGTAAAAATATGCAGTTTGATAGAAGAAATAAGACCAAGTGTTTGATAAATCAGTAGAGTGGCCATAGTTTACAATAATCTATGGTCTATTTCAAAATAGCTGTAAGAGAATAATTGCTTCTAGCAGAAACATTGTTAAATATCCATACTACCCAAAGTGATCAGAAAGAAAAGCATAAAGAAAAGACAGATATTTAAGGTGATAGAGATTCCAACTACACTGATTTGCTCTTTACAAGTTACAGGAATGTGATAAATGATTGCATGTACACTGAAAATATGTACATCTATTTTGTGTCAATAAAAATAATAAGGCTCAGCACAGTAGGTCACATCTGTAATTCCAATACTTTGGGAGGCTAAGGTGGGAGGATTGCTTGAAGCCAGGGATTCAAGATCAGCTTAGGCAACATAGTAAGACTGGATCTCTGCAACAAAAGAAAATAAACAATTAGCCAGGCATGGGGGTGCACACTTGTAGTCCTAGCTACTTGGGAGACAGATGCGAGATCACTTGAGTCCAGGAGGCTGAGTCTTCAGTAAGCTACGATCAATCCACTGCACTCCAGCCTAGGTGACAGAGCGAGACTTTGTCTCAAAATAATAATAATAATTAATTACAATTAAAAATAGACTGGGCACAGTGGCTCATACCTGTAATCCCAGCACTTTGGGAGGCTGAAGCAGTCAGATTGCCTGAGGTCAGGAATTCAAGACCAGCCTGGTAAATATGGTGAAACCCCAACTCTAATAAAAAATACAAAAATCAGCCAGACATGCTGGCGGGTGCCTGTAGTCCTAGCTACTCAGGAGGCTGAGCCAGGAGAATTGTTTGAACCCAGGAAGTGGAGGTTGCAGTGAGTTGAGATCGTGCTACTGCCCTCCAGCCTGGGTGACAGAGCAAGATTCCGTCACAAAAAAATAAATAAATAAAAATAAAATTATAGGCCAGGCACGGTGCCTCACGCTTATAATTCCAGCACTTTGGGAGGCCCAGGTGGGTGGATCACCTGAGGTCAGGAGTTTGAGACCAGCTTGGCCAACATAGCAAAACTCTGTCTCTACTAAAAATACAAAAATTAGCCAGGCAGGTGGCAGGCAACTGTGGTCCCAGCTACTCGGGAGGCTGAGGTGGGAAGATCACTTGAACCCAGGAGGCAGAGATTGAAGTGAGCCAAGATTGTGCCACTGTACTCCAGCCTAGGCAACAGAGTGAGGCTCCATCTCAAAAAATTAAAATAAAATAAAATTATAATACACCTCACCCATGCACTCCCAATGTCCCTTAATTCTCTTTGTTCTTTTTTCCACATAATGCCATATACTTTATTTATTTATTTATTTATATTGTTTATTACTTCTCTTTCCCTACTGGAAGGTAAACACCTAGAGTAGTGCCGGGCCAGATGATAGTCTTTAAATAAATATTTGTTGAATAAACTAATGAATGAACACTGAGAGAGAAGTAAGCAGACAGGAAGACATAAGTTCTTTTCTCCTCCAGCTTTACAGCATCCCTCTAATTTCCATACTGTATGAGTCTAACATGGAGACAGCCAGCAAGGAAGCAATGCAGTTTGCAGAGTTCCAGTCCCAGCATCACAGAGTGTAAAAAAGTGAGCTTATGGCTGAGAAAGAATATAACTGAAACACACACATGGAATTTTCCTGCACTAATCTTCCCAATATAGTTATATTTCCATTTTTGTTTAAACTTATTTTATTCTTGACATTATTTTGCAGCGGGGGTTCACATTTTTATTAGGAGCCAGGGGAGGTGCTCACAGGTTCTTCAGCCACTCCAGGCTGGGACCCTGGGGTTTCTGGGGGTGGCTGGGTACTTCGGGCATGCTCCCATCATGGTAGACAGGCACTGTGTAGTTGTAGGACGTGGCCTCGTTGATCATGACAGAGTGCTTGAAGTAGGGGCTGATTGGGGGCAGAACTACAGTGAGGCTCCCAGTGAAGAAGGACACCACCAGGACTGCCTCCTTGGCCCAGGCATTCTTGAGAAGGGCACGGAGTCTTGCCACCATCTTGGTCTCAGTGGCAACAGCAGCGAGGACCAACATTATTTTTAATATAGATTATTATTTGCAGCTGAGTCACATAGTGCACAATAATTACATTTCCTTTCTTGTACAACTTACTGTTTTTCCAGGACTTAATAATTGCCTACCTTTCTTCATCTCAATTCCATTCCCTAAATTCTCACATAAAACTCCTCTCAATCAGGAACCCATCAGCTCATTTTTTTTTCATGACTACATGCTTCAGTGCAGTCCTCTGTCCTCTTGTATTTTTATGTTTAGCTTCTTTGTTTCTAAGATTACTTCCCACATTCTCTAGCAGCCTCTTGATATAATTTTCCACATATTCAAATGTATCTAATGATCCATCTGTTATTTTCCTTCCCCACGGAGCCCTGTACCTCTCCTACTACAAACTGGATTGTTTCTTCTTGAGGCCTGCTGCACGGCCGTTCTGGAACTTCCCTTCCCCATCATTATTCTGAATGTCTTCTCCTATGTCGAATCCCGTATTTACTGGATCTCAATCTTCCTCTTTCCTGGTTTAATCATTTTTGAGCCTCACATTCTCCAGAATCTTTCTGAGAGTGAATGCACAGGAGATAAGCATTTTTGCCTGTCTGAATTTGTCTGCTCTCAGACTTTATGGATGGTTTGCCTGTGTAAGAAAAATCTAAGTTGAAACTACTCTCCTCATTATATGGAAGGTATTGTTCCATGGTCTTTTAATTCCTCAAGTTGCTGTTGAAAAGTCCTATGTTATTCGGCCTCTTGGTCCTTTGTATGTAAACTATTTTTCTTTTTTAAGCTTCTCTCTGGAATTTAGGACTTCCCTTGGTTTTTGTTTGTTTGTTGTGGTCTCTGGTGATCCATGACTGTTTACTCACATGTGAAAGTGAGAAACAAAAAGGCTTATCAACAGTTCGTGCATGTGAGCAGGGCTTGCTGATTGTCAGGTCTTGCCTTGCTATAGGATGATTAGGTGGGGACCCAGCAATTTTGTCGATTAGTCCTTTCTGTCAGTATTTTCTCTTAGAGTGGTCAGTTTCTCCAGATAGAAGTGACTCTGTTTCCTGTTTTAGGTATTCCTGATGATGGTGCACTGTAAGGAGGGGAGCCTGCTCGGCTTGTGAACTTGTACTTAATATTGCTCTTTATTTATTTATTTTATTATTTTTTTTTCCATGGTTGAATTTTTATGTTTTATTTCTTGGTTCATTTCAAATGACCTGTATCATGAGAGTACAACTGAGACAGGCTGTTTCCTCTTTACACATTTCCCAGAAATGGCAGGAATATCGCTCTTTAAATACAGTGCTTCTGCTCTGCCCTCTGCCATACCAAGTCCCCAACTCCCTGGCCTCTTCAGTCAGCCTCTGTCAAGAAGACAATTGCCCCAGTTCCCTGGCAGAGCGGACAATCGCCTGGCTGTGTGGAGTGAGAGAGGAGATGTAGAAGCCTAAGCATCTTATACAATCCTCTTGTTTGGAGTCACACCCTGAACCATTTCCCAGCTATACCACTGTATGGCCCTGAACATATCATGTAGGGGACTCAGTTTCCTCTTCTGAACTTGGAAGACCTTTGAGACACATAGGAAGTCCAGGGACCTCCCAGCCCTGGGATTCTATGACCTATGAACCTTCAGAAGGTGGAGTGCTCTGCCTAGACAGTAACATAGACAGGAAGATACAGGAGGTGAAGAAGGGGGAGGTGACAATGGGATGGAGTGGTGGGAGACTTCAAAGAAAAGGTGGGAGGAGAGCAGGACAAGAGCCAGTTGGAGGGGTGGAGGAGGAAGCACCTCCTAAGGTGTCCAATACGAAGATGACACTGGAGCAGGATCATCACAGCAAGTTGGCAGCTGGTAGGTAGGCAAAGGGTTCTAGAATAATGAAGTGGAAGAGTAAACTTCAACCAGAGTGTGGAGAATTTGAATTTCTTCTTTATATCAGTGGACCCCATGATCAAAGTCATCTAGAGATTTGTTTTCAATGCCAGAGGAGACCCTACTCCAGCTTTATAAATCAGAGTATCAGAGAAGGGCCCAGGAACGTATATGCCTTTAAACTTTCCACATGAGTCCAATAAACTGGCAAGTTTTGGAGCCACTTCCTTAGACAATGGAGAACCATGGATGGTTTGTAATCAAGATGCATGATAGAAGTGGAAATTCTAGAAATTCTAGAAAGACAGGCATATGCAAGGTGGACTAGAGATTGAAGGACATGAGGCAGGGATTCAAGGAAGGCAATTTCAATATCTCACAGAGATGGTAATGGAAATCTATAGGAGGTAAGTGGCCAGGGAAGAGAAAGAAGAGACTATGCCAATCCATCTGTCATGGATTGAATTATCTATCCCCTAAAATTCATAGGTTGAATTCCTAACCCCCAGTACCTCAGAATGTAACTTTATGTGGAAATAGGGTCATTGCAGATGTAATTAGTTAGGTTAGGATGAGGTGATAAGGTGGACTCTAATCTACTAGAAGGGAGATATTTGGACACACCAGCATGGACAAGCATAAAGGGAAGATGATGAAAAGGAAAGTAGGGAGAAATGGCTATCTATCTACAAACCAAGGAGAGAAGGCTGGAACAGATCCTTCAATGCCAACAGAAGGAAGTGGTCCTTTTACAACACCCTGATCTCAGTCTACTGGCCTCCAAAACTGGAAGTCAGTAAACTTCTAAGTCACCTGGTTTGTGGTACTTTGTTATGGCAGCCATAAGAAACTAATACACCATTTTTTTGGAAACACATTCCTGCCTTCAATTACCTCTTCTTCACTTTCTCAAGAGGATTGAATTCTCAAAGCACCCTCCTGAAAGAGCTGGAAGTAGTGGTTACAGAGTGAATAAAGCATGTACTTCTAACATATAGGATGCCTTTGTACTTGAGGAGTGAGTGTGGGGTAGCTTTTCTAAGTCCTTGGCCAGTTTGCTCCCAGAATCCACCTGAAATATCAAAGAACTGACTTGTGATTGGACCTTGCTGAATAGAAAAGATGTTATCTCTAGGAGAAGCAATTCACATTCTCCCCACCTGAGAAAGGAATTGGTGCCAAGAATGTCAGACTGTGGGTGAAGCCCCAGAGGAGAAGGGAGACTCATTTCTTTGGAGCCATTACTATCCCACTGGTGGCTCAGCCAGATAAGTTATAGCTGCAAGAGGAGGAACAATCTATAAAAACAGGCAAACCCTCACTCTATCATTCTGTGGCTTGGCCTATGCTGAAATAACTATCTTCCTTGGCTAAACAAGGAATTTCCAAGAACCCAATATATGAATGTCAATGGCATAGTGGCTGATATAACCACACGGGACCAAGGACAAGCACATTCCTGGCCTCCCCACTGTCCTGCTCAGCCTGGACCCACATCAGCTACTCTGCACTGCCCTTGCTAACATCCTTGGAACACTTGGCCCTTTTACCTGCCAGTGTCCCCAACGGCAACGCTCACTCTAGGTCACCCACGACCTGCTCACTCCAGGATTGCCAAGTTTTGCTAGAAAAAGTGTTATAGCTGTACCACAGGACCCACTAAGTGTTCCCACTCCGCAACCCTATCCGGGCTCTTCCTGCCTCCATGGTTATCTATCTGGAGTTAGCTTCCTGTTGCTTCCCTCCCAGCCCTTGCAAGGAATTCTCCAGGCTCCATGAGTCTTCAGCTCCATCCCAATGCCTCTCACCATCAGCCAAGGATGTCACTTCAATTTGCAGGTAAAGTGAAAAGCCTTCAGGCATCTACTACCTCAACTCTGTTTCTCTCTACTTTGAAGTTTCTTATGTTCAGAAGAAGAGGTGGTGTTTTAATTTCCTTGTCCAGGAAAACCCATCTCTGCTCTGGATCCCATTTCTTATTATACCAATTATATCTTTAAAAAAACGAACAAACAAAAAAACTTCTTACAGAGAATTTAACATGCATATACATAATTTTATTAACTTTTTATGTCCTCAAAAGTCTCTGGCTTATTTTGCCTACAAGCTCAAAAACCTTAAAATCTTTCCAAGCCATTTTTTTTTTTTTAAAGACGGGGTTTCACCATGTTGGTCAGGCTGGTCTTGAACTCCTGACCTCAGGTGATCCACCCGCCTTGGCCTCCAAAGTGCTTGGATTACAGATGTGAGCCACCACACCCAGCCTTTTTTTTTTTTTCTTTCTTTCTTTCTTTCTTTATTTTTTCCAAGCCTTAAAAACAAAACAAAAAAAAATCAAAAATAATATTGATCATACCACTTCTTTCAACTACTTCCTAATTTCTTTCCATTTTTTTAATGGTCACTGTTTCCAACAGGTTACCTTTTCTTTCTCCTCTTTGGTTCTTAACTTTCTAGTCTAGTTTCATTCTCTAACACTGTACTAAAATTCCTCTTTCTTTTTTCTAACTTTGTTATTTTGAAATTTCAGTTTTTTTAAAAAGGTTGCAAAAAAGTGAAGAGTCCCCATATATCCTTTGTCCAGCTTCCCCAAATTTTAACATGTTAAATAACCACAGGATATTTATCAAAAGTAGAAAATTAACATTCAGACAATACTATTAATTAAACCATAGGCTTTATTAGAATTTCACCAACTGGCCTTCTGTTAATTAACTTCTAAAGCCATTCTTTCAAAACAGCTTTCTACTAAAGTCATCTTAAACTTTGTTTTATTTCATAAATTCTGAATATAAAATTAAGGAATGAAGAGTGGAAATCTTAGAAAATATGAAAAGATATAAAGAAGAAAATAAAAACTACCCACAATCTGGCCAGAGATAAAGCTACTAATTTACAGGACATACAAGGGATAGAAGAACATGTTAAATACCACCATGGAAATATCAACAAAATTCAGACTGTGAATTTCTTAAAAAAAAAAAAAAATTCAAGGAACAATAAAAGAGATGAAAGGGGAATCTATAACTTAAAAAGATGTTCATAAGGTAGATTAACCAATTGCACAAGGTGAACTTTGTGTGCATTCCAATTTAAATAAACTGTACAAAAGTTATAAGACAAATAATTGGGAATCTGAAAATCCTGAATATTTATTAGTAATACTAAGAAATTATTGTTATTTATAAAGTGTGATAATAGTACTATGTTTACATAAGGAACATTTATTTTAGATCTACCTATTGAAATATTTATAGATGGAATGACTGTTTCAAAGTAATGGGATGGGGAAATAGGTGGGGGTATAGGTGAAACAGATTGCCATGTACGAGTAATTGTTAAAGTCAAATGATGAGTGAATTAGGTACATTAAAACATTTTCTCTGCTTTTGTGTATGTTTTGCAATTATCCATTATGAATGCTTTTTAAAAAAGTGAATCATCTATTCAACATTCAAAAAAGTCATTAAAAATAAATTTAGGCGTTTTTCAAATACATAGCACAAAGAATCACATTGTTTAAGTCTGGCAAACACCAGCACAAAAGACCTTTCCATCCATCTGTGTCCTCCAGGTCTCAATAACCAAGCCAATGTTTCCCTTCTCTGACTGACTCCCAAACTCTGCCCTCTCCATGCTGTTCTGCCTTCTTTACAACACTTTTACTCCTACCCCTTGCTACCCTCTTCCTGGTCTTCCCTGATCCTTCATGCAAGTAGCTCCAGGCCCTTTCTAATTTCAAGCAATCCAGTCTTCCAAATTCCAATTCCATGGCTCTGCTCATAGCCTTGCTTCACTCAGTAAAAGCACAAGAGCCTGGCAGAGAACAAAGGAAAATCCCTAGTATATGTTAATATTCTGTTTGTGTTTCAAAGGTATACAGACAAAAAACTTGAAATGATGTTTTATAGACATAATTGTATTCTCTCCTACACTTTTTTCTTTTTCTTTCCTTCTTTCTCATTCTTTCTTTACTTAACATTATGTTATAAACTACCTCAACTCTGCCAAATCCCTGTTCTTTGCAAACCTTTTTAATGGCTATGGAATATTCTGTCACATACATGAGCCATAATGTATTTGTCTCATCCCCTAGTGTTATATCCAGTGACCCCTTAGATGCTAAAGCAATTCAGTCCTCATCCTCCTTGACTTCTATAGTATTTTGACACTGGTGACTACCCTCTGCCTTAAAATGTTCTCCCATTAGCTTTCCTGATATCCTCGCAGTCTCACTCCTCTCTGACTGGTCGTTCTCCTGTCGTCTGTGACCTGTCTTCCTTCTGCTCCCTGAATAAAATCCCTCCTCAAGGTTCCATCTAGATTCTTTCTTTTCCTCTCTTTACTCTCACTCCTTAGGTACCTTCTCCCTTGGCTTCATTGTGAAGGATTCCCAGATCTGATAACCTCATACCTAGCCCTTTCCCAGTGTTCCAGACCTGCATCTCCCTTGTCTGTTGTACATGTTCACCAAAATATAGTCCAGGGCATTTCCACCAACATGACTAAGCAACCAAAAGGAGCCATCCGGAAGCAGTTCAGCCTACCTCCTCCCACCTGACCACGGCGCCGCATCTCTTCAGGATTCAGCTTGATGCCTTGGCGTCACTACCAACACTTTCCTTCACCCTCCACTTCACCAAGTCACCAAACCCTAAAGAATCTACTTCTGACATGTCTCCCATGACAGTTTCTTACTTTGGATTCTCACTGCTGCATTCAGACTGTGAATGAAGTCAACAACAGTTTTATCTCCCATTTGCGTTCACTTCCTGCTTGGTCTTTCCTCCTCCTCCCCTGTCTCTGTTCTCTCCAATCCATCTTACCAATCAATCTTCCTAAAGTTTGACTTTAGTTAGGTGACCTACCTGTTCAATAATCTTCAGTGGCTTCCTATTGCTTAACCAAATCGACTTCTGACATTTAAGGTACAATTTAATAGGATCTGCCAAACAATTTCCCTAATCTTACTTCTCTCTTCTTCCCACACATATCTTGGAGGGGGAATAGCATGGCTCCAGAGTTGAATCCCAACCTACAGTGCTATAGCCTTGGGTAAATTATTTAATTCATCTGAGCCTCTGCTTCCCTGTCCATAAAATGGTAGTATTAGCAGCATCTACCTCATGTGTGATTGTGAGGATAAGATAAAAAATACGTAAAGTATATAATATCCAGCAAACAGTAGGTTCCTGATAAATATCTCTTATTCCTTTTATTACATCACTGTAGTCAAACTGAATTCCTTGGTTTTCCCATACAAATTTTACGGCTTATTTCCCCTCCTCTTAATTTTGCTCCTACTGTTTCCTCTGCCTAACTTTGAGACAATATCTTTGCCTTCTGAAAGCACCTCCTAGACTCCAAGGCCCTACTCAGATGCTGCTTTCTCTGAACTTTTCCTGGACCCCCAGCCACAAGCGCTCTCTTCTTGCTCCTCTGAATGGTAGGGCTCTGCTTCCAGCACTCTGAGGCATTTATACCGCCTTCTCATGAGCTGTGTAAACGCTTTATCTCCTACAAATCAGGGCAGGACCATGTCTTCCTCATGTTTAATTTCCTCTA
Organism: Sapajus apella; assembly: GCF_009761245.1. Lineage (NCBI taxonomy): Eukaryota > Metazoa > Chordata > Mammalia > Primates > Cebidae > Sapajus > Sapajus apella. Next base: position 669,998 of record NW_022436992.1, on the reverse strand, counting down.
CAGCACAGGATCTGGCACAAAGTTCTAGCTCAAGAAATTTTAATGGAAAGATTGAGTAGATGACATTTCCTGATTCTCATCAATAAAGTTTCATCTTCATACTCATCTATCAAATATCTATTGTCTCTTTTTAATACATCTTATTAAGTGTAGAATTAATGAATATGGTTCTCGCTATCTCAAAGCTTACAGCCTAGTTCAGATTATACTTTCAGAAAGTAGAATGAAAACAAGTCAGGGCAACATTTAACAATGTGTTTAATCAACTATAATCAAATTTCATAATGTATAATCTAGACAGACAGTCGTTCCCAGGTGGTCAAGCTAGGGAGGAGTCTATAGGAATTAGGAGAGATCGGGAAGGGTAGAGGCAGAAGTCTTCACCAGAAGGTTGAGTAGACAGAAAGGCAGTTGAATTCAGTCAGGAAAGTAGGAGGAAAAATAATTTTACGGGAGAATAATTATACCTGCTTTCATAGAGGTGGGGGACTAAGGGGACGGAGGGTAAACTAAGAGGAGTGTGTCATCTATTTAGTTAAGGACTCGTAGTCTTGGAGTACCTGTGGAAAACAATGGACACCAGCTACATCGTTCACAAGTGGTAATTATCATGGCTATAAACACCAGGGATTAATACTTACCTATTGAAGACCATATGAGTAATGAGTGTCTCCCAAGCCTGTAACTAAATAAAAGCAACTACTATTCCTGGAGAATCAGCGTTGATTAAAGAAGTTTCTGAGGCCGGGCGCGGTGGCTCACGCCTGTAATCCCAGCACTTTGGGAGGCCGAGGCGGGTGGATCACGAGGTCAAGAGATCGAGACCATCCTGGTCAACATGGTGAAACCCCGTCTCTACTAAAAATACAAAACATTAGCTGGGCATGGTGGCGCGTGCCTGTAATCCCAGCAACTCAGGAGGCTGAGGCAGGAGAATTGCCTGAACCCAGGAGGCGGAGGTTGTGGTGAGCCGAGATCGCGCCATTGCACTCCAGCCTGGGTAACAGGAGCGAAACTCCGTCTCAAAAAAAAAAAAGAAGTTTCTGGCCAGGCATGGTGGCTCACACCTGTAATCCCAGCACTTTGGGAGACCGAGGTGGGCGGATCACTTGAGGCGAGGAGTTCAAGACCAGCCTGGCCAACATGGTGAAACCCTATCTCTACTAAAAATACAAAACAAAAAAACAAAAAACTAGGTAGGCATGGTGGCAGGTGCCTGTAGTCCCAGCTACTCGGGAGACTGAAGCAGGAGAATCGCTTGAACCGGAGAGGTGGAGGTTGCAGTGAGCCAAGAGTATGCCCCTGCACTCTGGCTTGGGTGATGGAGTGAGACTCTGTCTTAATAATAAATAAATACGCAAATACATAAATAAATAAATGTTTCCGAGTTTTGCTTTTTCTATTTTGAGGCTCCCAATTGCTGTTCGGGTTAATAAGGCCACAGCTCTATGCTTCACCTAAGAGAAGAAGGTTTACCAGGAAGTTCGACTTGCCTCTCAGCCACAGATAGTTGTAAGGCATGAGCCAATTTTGTGAGTTAGGAAGTGAAATTTAAAGAGTCCTAGAAAGAAAAGCACATGTCTGAAATTACACCCTTATATCTATGAAGTTGTATCCAGTTCCCTTCTTAACAAATGCAAGCATTCCTGAGGAAGGCCACAGAAAAGTGTCTAATATTTTGGCTTGAATGTGATTAGCATCCTTCAAGAGGAGGAGAGAAGGCATGGAACGAGACGGAGGAGGACAGGTCCCTGCGCAGGAAAGGAAAGGAACAAAAGAACCCGCACCCTGTCAGGACTAAAGAAGCCTCCTGTCCCTCGGCCGCAGGCCCAGGTCGATTTCTCTGCTCCTTCAGGGGCCCGCAGTACGGGAAAGTCAGCTTGGTGGAGCCCACAGGCATCCCCCCCTTAGCGGTGCCCCGCAGGCCTCGCAGTTCCGGGGCAGGAGAGCGCGAGAGCGCGGCCGGCGGGCTCGGGTCCTCGGTGGCCGAAGGTGGCCCTGTAAGGCCGTGGGCCGGGCCTGGCGCCGGCAGTACGGCCGCGAAGGAACGGATACCCACGCGGGAAACCGCAGCAGACCCTGCCCGCCTCGGGCCCGCGGAGGCTCCAGCACAGGCGGGCAAACCGCACTGCGCCCGCCCCGCCCAGGGCGGCCCTGCGCCGCCGGGCTCCAGGACCCATGACGCCTGCTCAGGTGGAGTTTCCAGTTGAGCTCGGCTCGAGGATTTAATGGATGACGTGTTCCATCCGAAGTCGGAGTTCATGTGATCTTATTTCTGTGTCTAACCCCAATCTCACCTCGACTCCTAAATTACTCTATTGGGCTCCCACTCCTGAGCACCCTCGCCCGACAGCGATCGGCACTCGTGCTGCCACCTGCAGGGGAAAGGGGAAATTGAGCGAACCCAAAGTTGGGTGGCCCACGGCTGGAAGAGGGCTTTCAGGACAGGTTAGCGAGTATTTCAGATTACTTGAAATCCTGGAATTACTAAGATTTGGATATATTAAGCCCAAAGAGCACAACAATTAGCAACACTCCACATCCTCTCGAGGTTTCCCTTTGGTTTGTTTTTCCATTTTGTGTATTTGGCAGGGGATGGATGATAAATATTTGCACGAATGCAATTTAGGGCTATAAAACAGATGTTCGCCACCACAGCTTGTAATCCATGCAATCGGGTAGAGCTTTTTTTTTTTTTTTTTTTAACCAGCGCCACCTCCATGATGTTACTGTGATTTCCATCATGGCAGGCTCTGCCCTGCCTGTATTGCTCAGAAAGGGCCTTGTGCCATGACCAGTGATCATATTTGGGTCATTCCTAGCCTGGGGGTTACCCCATTACAGCGTACTCTGTGCCATAGCAAGCCTTTTTTCAGGCATTCCAATACCATGATTTTGAAAATGAACGATTGTTTTTAAAATCATTTTAGAATAATTCCATTAGCATTACGGTTAAGAGCATTGCCCTGGGGTCAGGCTGCCTGAGTTTGAACTTGACTCCAACTTACTTACTTGGTGACCTTGAGAAAGTTATTCTTTCTGTGCCTTAGTCTCCTCGCATACCGAATGGTAATGATATACAGGCCACATAGGATTGTGCATTTTAAATGAGATAATACACATGACACAGGAATATAACATAAAAGAGGATGTGCTCTAAGCTCAAAATGTCCAGCAATAATAATAATAATAATAATAATAATAAACGTGCTCTAAGCTCAAAGCATCCAGTGTCAAAACATCAGGCTTTGATACTAGCTAGTTTGGGAATATGGACGAATGACTTCACTTTTCTGTGCCTCAGTTTTCTCACCTGTAATATGCAGATGATGAGCATATCTATCTCACAGATTATTTATGAAAATTAAATGAAATAAAATGTCTACTATGCTTAGACATAGTAAGGATTCATTAAATGCTAGTCTTTTAAACCTTAGCTAGTCTTTACTATTTTCAACATTCTGTTATTTGGAAGATTCTGGGTTTTAAACTCCAGGATAAACAATCTTCATCTGTTTGTTCATTGTTTTACTTTTGTATCTAGTACAATCATATGTAATCCTTCTACCACCTTGGACGGTAGGTGTCCTCATCCCCAGTTTAGAGATGAAGAAGCTGAGGCTCATAGCAGTTTAGTGCCACACCTAATATCATCTTACAGCATGTGGAACCAGGGCACACACACAGCTCCACTCTCCAAGACCAGGGCTCTTTTTCCTGTATCACAGCTGCCTTTATAACTCCTCTAAATGTGATAAGCACACATTTTATTTTACGAGCCTTTGCTAGATGCCCATGCAGTGTTTAAAATTTTTCAAGTTACGGCAACTTCCTAAAATCAGACCTGAAAATTTCAAGAAACTAAAAGAAATATACTCAGAGCCTTTTCTTCATGACTTATTAATGGCTTATTAGGTGTTGCTTTTAGAGGGAAGGGTGGAGAGGGCAGTAGGAGGGGCTGCTGGAAGTACCAGTCGCTCAGGAGTGGCAGGTGTGTTAAGTTCATGCATCTCCCTCCTTCCTAGCACCCCACATTCCTCTTTTGAAATGTTCCTCCCCTGTAGTGAAATTGCTTCTTTTCATCCTCTTTCTTCCCCGACAGACTGTGATCTCTATGAAGCTCAAGACTGTGTCTAACATGTCAGTTCTCTAAAAGTTCTTTCGATTATCTTTCTATAAGAAAAGTGCACAGAAGAAACACTTTTTACTTCAGGAGTCAGGAAACAAGATGACTTTAAAAAAAAAGCAATAACAGATGTATACCAATCTGTAGATCAAGAGGAGGGATAAATTTCATAATTTTTCCCAAATATCCAATTGAAGACCTTTCTTTGATGATTAGTGATATTAATAATGATAACAGCTAGCACTCACCAAATGCTAACCATGATAGGGCCCTATGCTAAGCATGTTAGATGTATTGGTGCATTCAAGTCCTTCAGTAACTCCATATACTAGGTATTCTAGTTATTCTCATTTTACTGGTTAAAAAGCAGGCTAAGAGAAAGCTTGGGCTCATCAGCATCCCACAGCTAGTAAGTAAAGTAGCAGACCTGGACTTGAAGCCAGGCCTGTCTAACACTGAGAAAAAGGCCTCTAACCACTGCCCTGTGCTGCCTCCCAAGGAGTGGCAGAGTGGCAGCAGGAGTGGCAGCTAGCTCAGGGGAGGTGCCTGATGCGGAACAATGGATGGGGTGAGTATGTGCATGCTTCCTACGTGAACCAGCTTGATTCCTTCTCTTTGTTTTCCACTTCATAGACTGGGTTTGTACCAGAGTCATCTTCTTTGGCTGTGCCTGGCATCCCTGGCCCTGACTCAAGCCCAGAGTGATCTCTCCCCTAGTCCCTGGCACCAGGGCAAGGGGAAATATCCAGTGTCAGAGATCAGCAAAGCCCTCCATGTGACCACCAGACAGACTGGCACTCATCTTCCCAGCAAACTGCATTCACGCCTTTGATGAGTGGTTTCGATGGTGGTCAGCTAGGCCAAGACCACGTCTCTCCCTCAGCAAGTCCCAGATGTCCAGGTCACAGGGAACAGCTGCCATTGCATGCTCCTGTCCCCAAAGGCCAAATATTTCCACTCAGTTCATGCAGTCCTGAAGCCTTCCGCCCTCTTCCCATGTCCCCATTTGCCCCTACCCATCAAACCTCCCAGGGCCAGGTCCTTTTATGACTGACTGGCACAGCCAATTCACTTCTGGGATTTGATTTCCAAATGCTCAACAGCCCCAGTAATTTCAGCAATAATTGCACAGGCAGGCCCAGACTATTCACAGCTGCTCCATCCAAGATTTTTTAAAAGGGTTTTTAAGGGATTTTTTATAATTCCAAACTCGTTTTCTGGTATATTTGGTTCCAAATAATTAGTAAGCCCCATGGCAGACCCTAGAAACCACTGATCATATGCTGAATACCTGCAGGAAAGATAGTAAAACACCGAACACCTTTATGCCAATGTGGCACTTAAGGAAAAGTAGCTATGACTAGAAAACGCAGAGGAGTGGGTTGGGATTCTGACATGGGATTCAAAGCAACTTCAGAGGCCATACAGGAAGAACTTCTCGACTCCCAGATGCAGAGGAACCATCAGAAGAACTTGTTGAAATGCAGATTCTGAGGCTGGGCACAGTGGCTCATGCCTGTAATCCTAGCACTTTGAGAGGCTGAGGCGGGCAGATTGCCTGAGCTCAGAAGTTCAAGACCAGCCTGGGCAACATGGTGAAACCTATCTCTACTAAAAATACCAAAATTAGCCAGGCATGGTGGTGGGTGCCCATGGTCCCAGCTACTCAGGAGGCTGAGGTAGGAGGATCACTTGAGCCCAGGAAGTGGAGGTTGCAGTGAGCTGAGATCGCACCATTGCACTCCAGCCTGGGCAACAGAGCAATACTCCATCTGCAAAAACAAAGAAAGAAAGAAAAGAAAAGAAAAGCAGATTCTGATTCTTCAGGTCTAAAGTGGGACCTAGAACCTTCAGGGTTGACAGGATCCCTCCTAATGCAGGGGGTCCATGGATGACCCTCAGAGAAAGGCTGCTCAAGGAACCATGAACACCTGGGAGAGGGAGCCTGGCCCCACCAGGGAGAAGGACCCAGAGAGCAAGAAAGGGAAGGAGGGATTCACAGGGAAAGAAAGACAGGAAGGAGGAGAGAGAAAGAACATACTATGAATGAGAAAGAAATTCACAGATCACCCTCCCTGAATCCCACATCCTGAAGGGACCTGCAAGTTCAGCTCATCACGCCTGGCAACCACTGATCTGATTTCTATCACTATAAATTATGTTAAATTTTATAGAATTTTCTATAAATGGAAGCTTACAATATGTACTGTTTTATGTCTGGCTTCTTTACTCACCTCGATCATTTTGAGATTCATCCATGTTGCTATATGTGTCAATACTTCATTCTTTTTCATTGCTAAGTAGTATTCCATCACATAGATGTTCATTCATCCATTGATGGACGTTTGGGTTGTTTCCAGGTTTTTTACTATTACAAATAAAGTGTCTATGAGCATTCATATAAACTCTTTGTAGGGATATGTGCTTTAATTTCTCTTAGGTAAATATTTAGGCATGGGATGACTAGATCACATGGTAGGTATATCTTTAAGTTTTTAAGAAGCTGTCAAACTGTTTTCCAAAATGGCCGTACCACTTTACACTGAAAATGTATGAAACTTCTAGTTGCTCCAGATCCTTGCCAACACTTGATGTGGTCAGTATTTGTAGTTTGAATCATTCTAATAGGTAACCAGTAATATTTCATTGTGGCTTAGTTTGTATTTCCCTAATGAGTGATGTTGAGCATCTTCTTGTGTACTTGTCTCCAAACCATATATTGTCTTTGATTAAATAGCTGTTCAAATAGTTGTCCTATTTGGAGGAGGGGAGATTGTTTTATTATTATTGTCTTTTTTCATGGTTAAATCAGAGGAATAGATTTAATTCACTGTCTTATAGTATTCCATACTTTATGTCCTTTACTCACCCAAAAGACACAAAATTGATAAAGAAAATATAAGCAAGTGAAAAACTCAAGAGTTTCCCATAGACTAGCATAGAATGTTCATTAAGTTATTAAAAGCTCAAAGATAACTTAAATCAAATAGTTATTTAGATCCAAGAATTGTGCTTGGTTCTGCCTCAAAAAGCTTCATGACCTAAAAAGGAAATAAATATAAGAAAAGAAAGCAAATTCTAAGTTTTGAATGAATAAAATTAAAGCAAGTTCTAGGAAAAAATAATTTAATGGAAACAACAAAAAAATGTACTTAAGAGCCAAATAGTGACGGAAACTTTATTCACAATGCAATCGTGTTAAGAGGTAGGACTTTAAGAGGTGGTTAGGTCATAAGACTTCTATGTTCATAAATGAATTAATGCTGTTATGTTTCCCAGATAAAACAAGGTTCCTGATAAAAGGGTGATTTTGATCTTCTTACTTCTCTCTATCTTTTCCACCCACTCACTCATACACACACATGCTCTCTTATGTTTCCACCTTCTGCCATGGGATGACACAGCAAGAAGGCCCTCACCAGATATGAACCCCTCAACCTGGGACTTCCCTGCCTCCAGGACTGGAAGAAATCAATCTCTTTATAAATTTTTTTAAATAGCCAAATGCTGAACAAAATCGTTCAAAAACAGTAGATTACATAGTGTAATTGAATATTATAATGGAATGCTTTAACGTGCAATGTAGACACATAATATATACTGGCTTTACAAACTACTTCTATTATTTTGTATTCAGCTTGCTTATAAAATCACTTTTCTATCTTGAACATCAGAGAGTAGCAAAAACTTGACTAAAACTGCCTAGAAAATTACATTAGGCTAAATTATAACCTTTTAATACAGCTAGGCAATCTTCCCTTTATTCCTGAATGACATTTTCACTGAACATAGAATTCTAGGCTGACAGTTCTTTTCATTCAGGACTTGAAAAATGTGTGATGCTTCCTTCTGACCTTCAGCGTTTCTGATGAGAAATGTCTGTCATTCAAATTATTTTCCCCCTCTGTGCAAGGTGTCATTTCTCTCATTCTGTCTTGTCTTAGTTTTACAGAAGTTTGATTATGATGTGCCTTGGTGTGGATTTCTTTTCAGTTTATTCTGTTTGGGGCTCATTAGCTTCTTGAATGATGCAATCACAGCTCACTGCAACCTCTGCCTCCTGGGCTCAAGCCAACCACCCACCTTATCCTCCTGAGTACCTGGGACTACAGGCACACACCACCGCACCAGCTTTTTTTATATTTTTTGTAGAGACAGGAATTTGTCATGTTGCCCTGGCTGATCTCGAACTCCTGGGCTCAAATGATTTTTCTACCTTGGCCCCGCCAAGTGCTGGTATTAATGGGGTGAGCCACTGCACCCGGCTTATTTTGCTCCTCTTCATATCTTGTGTTTTCCTGCCAAGACATTCTATTTTTTAGTTTGCTTTAAGCATGTTTATAACTACTCCTTGAAGCATTTCTTTAATAATTTCTTTGAAATTTTTGTCAACATCTGTCATCTCAACATTGGCGTCTGTTGTCTTTTCTCATTCAAGTGGAGACCTTCCTGGTTCTTGACATGATTTCTATTAATTCCTGGACTTTGGGGAAATTATATGATAAGGTGTTAGATCTTATTTAAATTTCCTGTTTTAGCAGGCCCTGTCTGACACTGTGCCAGTAGGGAAAGGGAGTTGCTGCTTCATAATTGCCAGGCGGTTGCATAAGTCCACAGTCCTCACTTGGCCTCCATGGACACTCTAGTGGGGGAGGGTGTTTCATACAGTTAGGTGAGGGTGAGAGTTCCAGGTCCCCATATGGCCTTCGCTGATATAATCATTGAGGAGAAGGTCATTACAGGGCACATCACCCCAGCAAGGAAGGGCCGGGGTGCCTCATTACAGCTGGGTGAGGACAAAAGCCTAGGCTCCTTTTTTATATGGGTCATATTTTTCCACTTCTTCACATAACTGGTAATTTGTGCTTAGATGCTAGACATTGTAAATGTACTTTGTTGGGCATTAAATATTTTTGGATTCCTATATATATTTTTGAATTTTGTTCTGGGATAACCTAAACTACTTGGAAACAGTTGGATCCTCGGGTTTTGATTTTATGATTTTTTTCAAGGGTGCTGAGAAGTGTTTAATCTAGGGCTATTTATTGCCCACTTCTGAGGCAAGGCCCTTCTGTACACGCTACTGAGTGCCCCATGAATCATAGGGCTTTCCAATCTAGCTGGTGGGAACTGGCACTGTTCTCAGCCCTGTGTGAGCACTGAATAGTGTCACTTCCAATCCTCTCAGGTGGTTTCCTGACACACGTGTGCTGATTGGTACTTAGCTGAACCGAACTTGAGGAGACCCCTGAGTATCTCCTGGGCTCTCTCTGTGCACCTCTCTTCTCTCCATCATCTATCCTGCAAACTCTAGTTGCTTTGTTCTCCCCAGACTCTTATCTCTGTTTCCCAAGAGAGTTTTCCAGGTTTCACCTGGGTTCCACCTTCCTGAACTGCGGCCTTGGAACTTCTTAAGGGCTGTAAGCTAGAGCAGTTGTAAAATTCTCCTCACCTCCCAGGAATCACTGTCATTTGTTACCTGATGTCCATGTCTTGAAAACCATTCTTTCATATATCTTCATTGTGTTTGTTGTTGTTGTTGATTCAGGCAAGAGGGCAAATCTGAACCTATCATTCCATTTTGGCCAGAAGCAGAAGAATTCTAGAGAAATTTTTAACTTTTTTTTTTAAATCAAACTTTCATAAAAGCTGCAAGAATAGTACAGTGAACATTTACATAGATTTTACCTAGATTTACCAATTGTTAGTATTTTACCTCATTTGTTTTATTTCTCTCTAGATTGTTGAATAGATGGATGGATGGATAGATAGATATATAGATAGATAGAGAGAGAGAGAGAGAGAGAGAGAGAGAGAGAGAGAGAATCTGCACTCATACACACATGATTATTGTTTCTCCCTAACCGTTTAAGAGTAGGTTGTCGACATCATGCTCCTTAACTCCAGATACTTCAACATCTGTCTTTTAAGAACAAGGATCCTTTTATATAACTACAGTATGATTAACAAATGTGAAAAATTTAGCATTGATAACAAACTATTATATAATATATAGTCTACATTCAAATTTTGCCAATGTACTTTTCAGTAATTTTTTCCAACCCAGAATCCAATCTAGGATCATGAAATGCACTTATTTGTCAGATACATGTTTTGACTCCATAGTTAGTCAGATGACTCCACAGTTAGTCAAATGCAGGTAGTAGAGGGGTGAGATCCAGCCTTGTTCTACTTCCAGGTAGTAGAGGAGACGGAGTGGTCTACCAGGGATCCTGCTTGGTCACTGCCTCTGAAGCCTGCTACCTTAGCCCTGCAGTTAGGGCGTCTCCCCTCCTCATTTGGCTCTTTGATGAGTATGAAGTGAAAACCCTCACAAGTGCTCAGTGGAGTGCAAATACTAATAGGAAATGAAGAGATTTCAAACAAATAGGCAAACTCACAAGTGAAAATCAATGACACAAAAGTGTTAATGCTATAAAATAGATAAATGCAAAGAGATTAACCATGAAATATGAGTCAGCAAACCTTATCTGGGCAACCTAGTCCAGTACTGCCCGTGTCAGAAGCTTCCCCATGTCTACTCCAGACAGCCCATCTGTCCCTACCCTTCCTCCTTGCCACTGCACCCACGTGCTTTGGCTTTAGGGAAAAGCTCTAGCCTCAGTTGCTGATTCCTAAAATCTGACATCAAGTTCACATCAGATCTCCCTCCCTGATTATGCAGCCAGATATCCCTCTCTGCATCTCCATGACCCTCTGTTTGTCTCACTCACGGGCCACTGATCTGGGCCTGCCTGGACCTGGAGTCTTTGGGTTTGTGGGTTCTGAGCCTCTCTAATACTGCAAGCTCCTGTGGTGCCATGAAAAAATGTTAAACCTGCATGAATAACAGTAAGTTCTTTGGAGTCAGATTTGATTTCAAATCCCACTGAATGTACAATCTTAGGCTAGTTTCTAATCTTCTATGAGCTTCAGTTCCCTTATCTATAAACTGGAAACCTAATATCCTATGCAATTATGGTAAAAATTCAATAAATTATGCAAAGGATTCAGTTCCTTACCTAAAATGTTTCAAAAAAATCAATAACTGTTATTTCTCCTTATCCTATTCATTTTTTGAATTCCCAAAGCCTAAAATGTGTTACCAGTAGTTTAATGGAAATTAAAATAGCTTGTAATTACATTACTAATTCAAGTTCACCATAAAGCAATCAGAAAATATATACAAAAGCAAAAAGAATAATAGAAAATAGTGCTCGCTTCAGCGGCACATATACTAACATTGAAACGATACAGAGAAGATTAGCATGGCCCCTGAGCAAGGATGACATGCAAATTCGTGAAGCGTTTCATATTAAAAAAAAAAAAAGAAGAAGAATAGAAAATAATTTGTAACCTCCAAACACCAAGATACTAGTGTATAAATTGATACATATATTTTGAAACTTTAAAAATATGCATATATGGCCAGGCTTAGTAGCTCACACCTATAATCCCAGTGATTTGGGAGGCTGAGGCAGGAGGATTGCCTGAGGCCAGGAGTTCAAGAACAACCTGGGTAACATAGCGAGATCCGATCTCTACAAAAAAATTAAAAATTAGCTGGGCATGGTGACACACAGTTGTAGTCCTAGCTACTCAGGAGGCTGAGGCAGGAGCATCACCTGAGTCCATGAGTCAGAGGTGTCAGTGAGCTATGATTATGTCACTGCACTCCAGCCTGACAGATAGAGCAAGACCCTGTTTCTGTAAAAATAAAATGTTTAAAAATACTCATTATAAAATACTGTACAGGGTGGCTGGCAAGATGGTTGAATAGGAACAGCTCCACTCTGCAGCTCCCAGCAAGATCAACACAGAAGGCAGGTGATTTCTGCATTTCAAACTGCAGTACCTGGGTCATCTCATTGGGACTGGTTAGACAGTGGGTGCAGCCCACAGAGGGTGAGCAGAATCAGAGTGGGTCATCACCTCACCCAGGATGTGCAAGGGGTCGGGGAACTCCCTCCACTAGCCAAGGGAAGCCGTGAGGGACTGTGCTGTGAGGAACAGTGCACTCTAGGATGAGTGGTCATGAAGAGAAAATGATTCTAATTTGCATGAAATTGATGGACCCTTGGATTGAGGGGCAGGAGGACCAAATGCCTGGGAGAACAAAGACAGCTGCAGTGTTGGAAGGAATTGAATAAGAGCAGGGCAAATCATAGGACTCCAGGGTTGGCAGAAATGAAGGTCAGCGTTATGGGGCCAGGTTTGGAGAAGGAGAGAAGATAGGAAGGGACAAATCCAGTGATCATTCAGAAGGCAATCGGGGCTCTGCTAGGGTTGGGAGCATTACTGGAGACATCTGGCTAAGTGTGAATCCAGCCCACATTAGTAGGCAAGTTACAGTTTCTACTCACTCTTGTGTCAGCTCATTATACAATATTTGTCCCCTAATAATTACTTTTCCTCAACCCCAATTGGTTAGATAATAAAAGTAATAACAATAAATAATTGTTGAGCACTTTTTATATGCCAGGTGCTATGCTCTACATGCATTATCTAATTTGATCCTTACAAAAGCCTCATGAAGTTTACACTAGCCAATTGTACAGATAAGAAAACAGCCTTAGAGATATGAAACAGCTTGCTCAAGGCCACATAGCTGGTAAGAAGGGATCCTAGATGAGAACTCCAACCTTTTTTCAAAGTAACCGCAGTATTTTACAAGGGCTGACAGCTTTATCCCACCCATGAGTCATACTAGATACTATTTCAAGTTGAAGGACAAATAGCCATGAGAAAATAAAGGTAAGACTCTAGCAGGAATTCTACATGGAGAATGAGGAAAAGGAGATCAATAATTCTGCCCCTCTTCATGCCCAGTTTACTCTAGTGACTCATCTAAGTCCCCAATTATTCAAACATCTACTTTGTTAGAACAACTCAGTGCCTACCTCATCAAGCCGGGGTGAATTTAATGTACTTGACTCCTTAGAGATTTTACACTCATTTAGGCACAAAGAACAAATGTATTTCCTGATTCACACTTCCTGCCTGCCTTCTCCCCTATGCAGTCTAATCTAAAATGAGTACTAGGAACTCACACTTCTCAAGCCCTACTTTGCACCTGGCTACCACCCACAAGGTTTGTGTCTGTGCTCTTTGGGGCTCCTCTAACACAGACTACAAGTGGGGCTTGGCCACATCTCTAGAGTACGGATACAAACTCAAAGCCTTAAGAGATGCAGGAAGACCCTCCGATTGGCAGCTCCTGGTAGTTAACTCAGGGCAATCTGTGGTCCCCTTGGATTTTCATGCTACAAAGATTTGGAAGTAGGTGTAACTAAGTTTCCACAAGATGGTTCCTACTGAGTCCAAAGCCTGAGCTTGACCTGAAAGATTTGTTTCCTCTCCAGCCAGTTTGACCAGGTCAGGTGGGGATCCACTGAAGCCATTGTGATTGTTTTTCTGTGCCTGTTACAGCATCTCCCCATAACAGCCTTTTCCTGGAAAAGGCCAAGATTAGTGTTTCATTTTGGCCTGTTGCAACACAAGCTGCTTCCCAGCAGTTAACGGGAGGGGAAGAAGGATGGAAGAAAACTTGCTTGGCTATTTCCCGGCTAAGTTCCACTCCCTTCATGAGACTTTTTCCAGACCACTTCTGCCAACAAGTCCTTGGGCTGCATTCCTCCCTGCTCCCCAGCTTCTCTGAGCTTCTAGAACATTGCTTGTCTCCATGTACATAATAATGCCTTGTTTGTTCTGTCACCAAAATTGGCATGTGAATGCTGTCTTGTTTCCTTAACCAAAATGGGCATTTCTGGAGGGCTGGGACTGTATTTTATTTTTTTATTATTTTTTTTTTTTTGTATCTTCCCCCGGCTCAGAAGATGACGTTATAGTCCCTGATCGCTGAATTTAAAAACTCCAAATGAATCATCTCCTCTCCTCCAACCTGGAATATAATCTATTTTATTCAATTCTGACCCCCAATAGAAGGTTAGCGTCAGAAATGCAGGGATTTCCACCTGTCTTACTCACTGATTTTCCTTCAGCATTTAGAGCATGCCTAATATATAGTAAATGCTCAATAAATACATGCTGAATTAAAGGATTAATTCAGGAAGAATTATGAAGTGAATCATCAATATCTACGGGAAGATGACCGTTTTCTATTTCAGCTTTTCAATGAGTATTTTACATGGTTCTCTTTATGCATTTCAGGATAATTTCTTTAGGCTCCCAAATCAGTTTCATTTTTTACTTTATTTCTACCTGAGAATACCCTAAGTCATTGCTAGTAGTAGCTAACTGAGCTTCTACTATGCGTGAGTGACTACACATATTCTCATTTAATCAACACTCCCCACCCCCCAGCTTGATCCTATTAAAACCACCATTTTGCTGATAAGGATATGAAGCTTCTAGAAAGCAAGTAACTTTCCTAGTCTCGCAAGCAGTAAGTGGTGGAGCTAGGGCGCGAACCCAGACCATTAATCATCAATCTGCTTTCCTGCCTGAATGGAACCCAGGTTTCTAGAATTCCCCTTGATCTTCCTTCCCCTGCAGTCTTCAGGCACTTCAACACTCAACAGCAGATGTTCCATAAACAGTATAAACAGTCTGAACTTCAAGTAAGAGTGCTAGAGATATAAAATGGGGAGTTGGCATCATCGTGGGAGCTTGTTAAAAGCAAATGCCTCAGGGCTGCCAGACTTACCTCCTGGCTGTCAGGTCTCTAATCCTGAAGATTGTGTCAAATGTTTTTGAGAGGCTCCTAAGAGCCATGGAGAGATTTCAGTGTTCCCTGAATTGCTACAGCTGCGGCATTATGAAGCTCAGGTTTATCACAAGGCCCTCCTCATTGGGGTCCCCCTGGAACTCCATGAGTGTATGTGTGATCAACTGCAATTGTGCAATGGCTGGAATGGTATTGACTTCTGGAATTACCTTTCTCCTGGGCTTCCAGGCTGCCCAAGGCACTTGTAAATGAACACATTCTTTTTAGATAGGTTAAAGCCATTATCCAGGCCTGGGATCCAACTTGCTTCTTTTCAGTGACTTTGTGTGTCTTGAACTGAAACAAGCGGCACAGATTCCATGTGCGATGTGAGGACCCTCCAATTTCCTTTCTTTTCGTACTCTGGGTGCAGCATGTACCATTTCACCAACTACTCAGTCAATATGCATCTCATCCCTGCCTCCGGCTGTGAAAATAGAAGTTACAGACAGTGAGAGGTGCTGAGGAAAGGGGAGGGACTCATGGAGCATGGTGAAAGCTCAGAGCAACTGACAGGGGTATCTGAAAAGTACTGACTGAATGAAAAGATTTTTTTAGCAGCATTGAGAACACAGCTGAGGTTGGAAATCATAAATTTGTTCTGGAACCAGTCAACCTGTGTTGCAAACCAGCCCAACCCTGCACGTGGTTGCCCTTAGTCCCAGTGGTAATACGGGATTGAAAAAAGGAAATAAAAGACAGAGACACAAGACAGAAGTTACAGCATGGGTCCAGGGGACCAGCGCGAGCGTGGGAACTGCGTTGGCCCCAAGCTCTGGGCTCCAAACACTTTTATCACGTGCACAATCTCATTGATCTTATGGGCAAGGAAGGGAAGGGTAAAGGAGTAGGTAAGGTAGCCAGGTGGAGAGCACTTGAGATCCTTCTAAAACATGCTAAACCAGTGCTCTGAGCATCTAACAGCACTTGAGATCCTTCTAAGACATGCTAAACGTACTCTGAGTTTACCACCGATTGTTATCAGGGTGTGGCTGCATCAGAAGTATAGCAGATGAGGAACCACCCAGTCTGACCACTCCCAATGCAACAAGGGGCTTTTATCTCCCGAGAATTGAGGACATAGAGCAATTAAAAGCACTCCATATTCTGAGAGCCTAGGCAGAGCCTGAGGTATTCTGTGATATCTGCCCTGCAAGGCTTTTCTCCTCCTTGCCAGCTCCCTTCTGCAAAGACCCTCCCAGATCTTGTGGGCAGAGGTCGCCTCCCTTCTCAGAGATCTTTGCCTGAGCCCTCTTTACAAGACCCTCGTGCAGTCTCCATGTTGAGAAGGCATGTGTGGGACCACAGCAGTATCCCCTGCTCTGCAAACACCCCGCAGTGTTCCCCGTTGTTACTGCGCTCTCAGATGGTCTTTAGCTTTGGCCTCCTGTTGCCACTTGATTTCTAATTAACTGCACCAATAATATAGTTTAGTTCGGTGTATGAACTTCAGTGCACTGTAAGCCAATCAAGCTTATAATTATTTAGCTAGAATTAACATAGGTCTCCCCCTGGCCATCGTGACCCACAAACCTGGCTGTGGAATTTTCTCTATCTGAGTTCAACCAGAGAAAATAAATTGTTGTATTTGACCGGAGCGTAGAAAGTTACCACAAGACAAAAGTATGCCAGATTGCAGGGTCATTTATGCCGGCGACCACAGAGGACTCACGTCTCTCCAACCTGTGGTGGCAAAAGGAGGGTGCCACGATTTTTTATACCCGAAAAACCACCTTGGGAGTGGGGGTGAGGGGCGGGGATGGGGATGATAAGGTTTCGGACATTTCAAGGGCTAGGGGATTCTGTGATTCACCTCAGTGGTTTACAGAAGTCAAGATATACATTTGTTTACACATCACAGATTTTAGCAGTTACTGATAAGAAAAGGTAAGCAGCTTTACATAGTTTTGAAGAACAAACTAGCAGTTCTATTTACAGAGGCCAAGGACAGTAGTTATTGTAAGGAGAATGGGGCAGCCATTTCATCTTATCTAAAAACAGTTTTGCATTTTATAAAATAGTTTTGCTCCGGTTCTGGCTCTAGGCCAGCACAATATCACAAAATGGTAGGGCTGATTCAGGACTGGAAGGTGGCCTGGCAGGTGCACTGGGGGAGCAAGGTGGGAGTCATTGATGAGAACGTAATTGAAATTGCCAGTGGGTCCCCCTCTGGGTAAGGAAGGAAGGGAAACCCAGAAGGAACTGATACACAGTGTCCCATCTCAGACAGTCTGCTGGTGAACCAGTGATCACCTCAAGAGGATGAGGTATGGGGGAATCCAGGAAAGGCAAGGCCAGAGCAGTGGAGACCAATACAACTGATACCCCCATGTCTGGTCCAGCTCAGTAATCTCAACAGCGCCATCCTCTCCCACAAGCACGACAGCAGGGGTGCTACACATTCCCCTCTGGCTAAGCCATACCCTGCCCATTAGAGATCCCCAAATATCAGGGGCTACTGAAGGCTGAGTGTCCCAGGAATGATTCAGAACCTCCAGCTGAATCTCTCCAATTTCATGTTTCACTAGAATGACACTGGGTTATCTCATAGCATCAAGGGAATAACTGAAGAATTAAGCCTCAAGAAAGCAGGTGTGATATTGTGCTGGCCTAGAGCCAGAACCGGAGCAAAACTATTTTATAAAATGCAAAACTGTTTTTAGATAAGTTGAAGTGGCTGCACCATTCTCCTCACAATAACTACTGTCCTTGGCCTCTGTAAATAGAACTGCTAGTTTGTTCTTCAAAACTATGTAAAGCTGCTTACCTTTTCTTATCAGTAACTGCTAAAATCTGTGACTTCTATCACCACCCAGACGATGTGTAAACAAATGTATATCTTGACTTCTGTAAACCACTGAGGTAACAAACAGAATGACAAAAGTCCCCTAGACCTTGGAATGTCCAGAGACCACTGCCCTTGTCTCCACCCAGGAGGTGAATCACAGAATCCTCTATCCCTTGAAATGTCCGAAACCTTATCATCCCCATCCCCGCCCCTCACCCCCACTCTCAAGGTGGTTTTTCGGGTATAAAAAATCGTGGCACCCTCCTTTTGCCACCACAGGTTGGAGAGACGTGAGTCCTCTGTGGTCGCCGGCATAATAAATGACCCTGCAATCTGGCATAGTTTTGTCTTGGTGATAACTTTCTACACTCAGTCAAATACAACACAGGCACAAGGAAATCTCCAGGGACCTCAAGGGCAAGAACCAGGAACTGAAACACTGTTAGAACCATCACTGTCTCGTCCCCTTCCTTCTCTCCTTTGTTCTACATGTTACCTTCACTTTCTCTTACTAAAGAAAGTTAAGGTGGGCCAGGCGCAGTGGCTCACGCCTGTAATCCCAGCACTTCAGGAGGCCAAGGCAGGAGGATTACAAGGAGATCGAGACCATCCTGGCTAACACGGTGAAACCCTGTCTCTACTAAAAATACAAAAAATTATCCAGGTGTGGTGGCATGTACCTGTAGTCCCAGCTATTCGGGAGGCTGAGGCAGGAGAATTGCTTGAACCTGGAAGGCAGAGGTTACAGTGAACCGAGATCACGCCACTGCACTCCAGCCTGGGTGACAGAGTGAAACTCTGTCAAAAAAGAAAGAAAAGAAAGGAAGGAAGGAAGGAAGGAAGGGAGGGAGGGAGGGAGGGAGGGGAAAGAAAGAAAGAAGAAAGAAAAAGGAAAGAAAGAAAAGAAAGAAAGAAAGAAAGAAAGAAAGAAAGAAGAAAGAAAGAAAGAAAGGAAAGAAAGAAAGAAGGAAAGAAAGAGAAAGAAAGAAAAGAAAGAAAGAGGAAAGAAAGAAAGAAAGAGAACATGGTCTCTGGAACCAGGAACTGAGATTTGAACCCTTGCTCTGCTCTTCCAGCTGAATAACCTTGAGCAAGTTGCTTACCTTCTCTGTGCCTCAGTTTCCTTGTGGAGATAACAGTAGTGCCTACCTTGTATGGTTGCTTGAGGAATAAATGATTTAATATTTCTAAAGCACTTGGAAAAATCCCTGCCACACCCCCCAGGCTTTGTCTTATCTAAGAGAAGAGTTTGGACAACACTGGTATTATTTAGCAATCTATCCTATGAGGCTGAAGACAATAAACTGAGGTCCCATTCAGTCCAATGGCTGGATCCAATGCTATGGACGGGGTAGGGGGCAGCAGGAGCCATGGTGCTACTCAGGGTCAGACAGGAGACATATCATTTAATGAGGGGCAGGGAAAATCTATTCCTAAATGTGATATTTACTCTCAGACCCTTACTCTACCATTGCTCACATTACTCACAACAGATGACCTCATCTACTATGTCAAGGCAAAGCTGGGCATCTTGCCCTGCACCCTACCCCTACATTCATTCAGAGATGTCTGCTCTGAAGCCCATCCACATTGCCTTTCCTTCCTCTCTATGAATGATCTGTCCTCTCAGGAGATTATTTAAGAATAATCCCCTCCACTGTCCTTTCGTGCCCTCAGTGCTCTTCCTCAAGACCATGCCAGCCATGGCTTTCTGCCCACTCTCCACCTACCTTCCACCTCGCCCTCCTCCTGGCCCCTTCCATTAGCATTGAAACAAGCTTGGGTCTCTCCCACCCTAAACACAAATGACGCTCCTTTGACTCTCCCTTGCCAGCTAGCATCTCAAAAGGTAGCCTTTACTCCCTGCCTCCACTTCTCCACTCCCATTCTCTCCTCAGCCTTCTGTTCTCTAGTTCTCATTCTGATTTCTCCTGAGAAGCTGCCCAATGCCTGGGCCTCTGCTACATTAGACATCATTGTTATCCCTATTTTGAACACTCTCCTCCTTGAGTTTCTATGGTAACAGTCTCTTGATCATTCCCCTGACTTTCCAACTGCTCCTTCTCCATGTCTCTTGTGTGCTCCTCTTCCTCCACCTACTCTTGAACAATCCATCTTCCCCCAGGTTCCATCCTCTCTTTATCTTCAGTTTCCATAGGTGACCTTAACTACCTTCAGCCACCCCCAACATGAGCTAATGATTCTCAAATCTATACCCATTATCTTAGTCCTCCCTCTGAATGTCAGATTATTTATCCAACAGCCTATGTGGCATCTTCACTTGGAGGTCCCTCTGAGGCATTATTCCTGTTTTCAGCCATTCTCCATATTATATGGTTTCAGGAACTCTCCCCTACACCCACATGCAGGGCACTCAGCATGTGGGTGTAGGGAAGAGTTCCTGAAACCATATACAGAGAATGGCTGAAAACATAGGAGGTGTCTGATCCGCAGAGGTGACTCACATGAATTATGGTAGTAAACTGGACCACAGTCTGGGTCAGCTGGGAAAGGCCCTGGAGATATTCTGTGTGTATCCCAAGGGGTGAAATGAAGACCAATGATTGGAAAATTGGAAAAACAGATTTCAGCTGAACCTAAACAAGACCCTTTGGAAGTCAGAGCGGCTCAAAATTAAACTTGGCTACCTTGTAAGTTACCTTGGTTACTGAGAGCATTCAAGCACCAGGATTTAAATTCCCTCAATAAGGCAGGGCACTATAGCTCACACCTGTAGTCCCAACACTTTGAGAGGCCAAGGCAGACTGCATGAGGCCAGGAGTTTGGGTCTAAGCTGGGCAACATGGTGAGACACCATCTCTACAGAAAGAAAAAAATAATAATTGCCTAAAATTTGAGGAGTGTGTGATTCTGTGAGAAAGCAAAATAGAGCTTATGCAGATTTGACCAAACACAGTGAAACCTGGTACTACTGCAGCTTATTAATTGGGCATTGGTTTGCTTGTGGGGGCTGTGACCCTCTGCAGTGGAAATAACAACAGGGATCTTTTAGGATACCTGATAGAAGAGAGGATATTGAATAAGCCCTCAAGAGGGAAGGACTGATAGTCAAAGGAAAACTCACCATGGCATGACTTTCTTGGAGGTATTTGTACTTAGTTATATTTGTAAGGAACCCCTCAGTGGATATGGATTTGGCATGACTCATATTGCAGTAGGGTCTTTGTGCTAAGGTTCTGTTTCAACAAACCTAACCAGATATCCTTTCAGGCAGGGCCCCCTGAATCTGGGTGGAGTAAAATGGCCTGATAAACAGGCTGGTAAGGACTTCTGTGACTGAGTCTACAGGTATCTCTGACTTCTAGGTAGAGGACAGAAGATTAGAATTGCTGTCTGGAAAAGGATAGCTCCACTTACAGCCAGCTCTATGCACATCTACTTGACCAGGCACCCCAACTCTATGACAGTTCCATCCCTGCCCATCCCTGGGCCATCCCAACCCGTAATATGTATGTTACTTATATTTTCTTACTTATGTGGCTCCTATAACCTCTGTCTTCTTTCTCCCAGTTTAAACTTTCTTTCTTTTTTTTTTTTTTTTTTTTTTGAGATGGAGTTTCGCTCTTGTTACCCAGGCTGGAGTGCAATGGCACGATCTTGGCTCACTGTAACCTCCACCTCCTGGGCTCAAGCAATTCTCCTGCCTCAGCCTCCCAAGTAGCTGGGACTACAGGCATGTGCCACCATGCCCAGCTAATTTTTTGTATTTTTAATAGATACGGGGTTTCACCATGTTGACCAGGATGGTCTCGATCTCTTGACCTCATGATCCACCCACCGCAGCCTCCCAAAGTGCAGGGATTATAGGCATGAGCCACTGTGCCCAGCCCAAACCTTCTTATTATGAACAGATTTCTCTGACTTGCCTCCAGTTTTTTCACGCCTGGATTTTCCAGCTCTGCCTAGTGCCTTCGGATTGATGGTTTGACTAGATTCTTTCCCATAGCCTCACCCTTACACCTAGGCCCTACATTTTAGAGGGTTCTTCTTTGGGGAAATCTATGGGCCCTAAGGGATACTCCATCTGGAGTCCAAACCTCCTTTTGGACCATCTTCCATGTACCTGGGAACCTGGAATTCCCAAACAGTCCTGATCCTGATTTCAGGGCCTGGACAAGCATCTTCTCTGGGTCTGGCGCATGGACCTTGCTTCCTGTGAGTGAACTCCCAGGCCTGAGGGGTGGCTGAGGCCAGTACACAGGGCTTTTTGAGATGTAGGATGGAGCCAGGGCCAGGAAGAGAAGGGGGAAGACTAGGAGCTGGGATCGGCTGTTTTTACTCCTACCCTGGCCCTGCTAATCCTAGAGGTTCCAGGTACTAAGACAAATGAGGTCCAGTCCCTGGCCCGAAGGAACATCAAGAACACAAGCAAACCAGGGATCAAAGTTGAACTAAAGATAGTTTCTTTCTTCTGTCAAAGCCTGCAGGCTGGAGCAGCCTTCAACGTGCTGCTCTCTACTCCCTTGGAATGACCTGCACCTCCCAGCAGGAGGCAACCCCACCTCAAAGTGTTCCCCTCTCAAAATGTTCTCCAGTTCATCAAGACCCCAATCTTACAACTGGGGCTCATCTCAGAAGAGGAAGGGGGCTGTAAGAAAGTGCTATCTCGCAGGGCATAGTGGCTCACACCTATAATCCTAGCACTTTGGGAGGCCGAGGCAGGCAGATCACGAGGTCGAGAGATTGAGACCATCCTGGCCAACATGGTGAAACCCTGTCTCTACTAAAAAATGCAAAAATTAGCTGGGCATGGTGGCACACGCCTATAGTTCCAGCTACTTGGGAGGGTGAGGCAGGAGCGTTGCTTGAACCCAGGAGGCGGAGGTTGCAGTGAGCTGAGCTGAGAAAAGAAAGTGCTGTCTCTTCCCTCTGTGCCTCAGCTTCTTCATCTGTCAAGTGGCAGTCATAACTACCCCCTCACATCCCACAGGATCACTTTAAGGATAAAATTAGAATTGATCACCTGATTCCCCAAATTTTGAGGCTTTTCTTTTCTTGAGATGAAGTCTTGCTCTGTCACCCAGGCTGGAGTGCAGTGGCAGGATCTTGGCTCACTGCAACCGCTGCCCATTCGAGGCTATTCTAAGCAACAGCCTCTCAAAGAGAAGGGCAAGAAAGAGCTAATCTGAGGTGAAAGACACTGATACTCTGGATTGTACATTGAGCACTAGCCATGCCAAGTTCTTAAGTCGATGCTGGTTGTCCATGTTACCCAGCATGCCTCAGGACTAATGCCCCCCCACCCTAGTATGTACTCAAGAGATGAAACAGAATTTAATTTTAGTCCAAGCAGACTATAACCTGGGAAGACAGATCTCCAGCAAGGGCTAACTCTAGCTGTGGACAGACAGGTACACTTCTACTTTGTTCATGGAAATGCAAAATGGTACAGGCCTTTGGGAAGGTATTTTGGTAATATCCATCAAAAGTACATGTGCAATTACTTTTTGACCTCGCAAATCCATTTCTGGGAATCCACAGATACACATTCTTATGAGATGACAAACGTACAAAGTTAGTTATGACAACTCAGGTTGTAACAGCAAACGATTAGAAATAACCCCAAGGTCCATAAATAGAGATTAGTTAAACATACTATGATTCAGCCTTACAACCCAGTACCTTAAAACGGAACAAGGACACTTTCTACGCATTGATGTGGAAGGATCTCCTTGATATATTGTTTATGTAAGAAATGGTGGAAATAAGAATGCATTTTTACATTTTTATTTTTTCTTTCTTTTCTAAAAAAAATTTTTATTTTCATAGGTTTCTGGGGAACAGATGGTATTTGGTTACATGAGTAAGTTCTTTAGTGGTGATTTGTGAGATTTTGGTGCACCTATCACCTGACCATTATACACTGAACCCAATTTGTAGTCCTTTATCCCTCACCCCCTTCCCACATTTTTATATTTGATTGTATTTTCACAAAGAAACACTAGAAGGGTACAGAAGAAATTAATAAGAGAGGCAAGGCTGGGCACAGTGGCTCATGCCTGTAATCTCAGCACTTTGAGAGGCTGAGGTGGGCGGATCACCTGAGGTCAGGAGTTCGAGACCAGCCTGGCCAACATGGTAAAACCCCCATTTCCACTAAAAACACACAAAAAATTAGCCGGGCATGATGATATGCAGCTGTAGTCCCAGCTAATTGGAAGGCTGAGGCATGAGGATCCTTGAACCTGGGCGGCAGAGGTTGCAATGAGCTGAGATCATGCTGCTGCACTCCAGCCTGGGCAAAAGAGCAAGATTTAAAAGAGAGAGAGAGAGAGAGAGAGAGAGAGGAGAGAGACAGTAGAGAGTTTTTTCAACATACAAATTTTTATATTGTTTTTATTTTTAAATCGTGAATATTTTAACTTTGCAAAAAGGAAGTTAATATTTTTTTAAACCACTTCAGAATGCCTTTTAGAAGGGCAAAAAGTGCTGGACTCGGTGGCAGAGGTTCAGATTTGATCTTGGGTGGGCCCCTGGCTTCTCTGAATTTGTTCTGCTGTGAGACTAGGGTGGCCCTGAATGCTCTCAGTCCCTTCCAGCCCTACTCTTCTATAAATAAGATTTTTTCCTGGCTCACACCCTGTGTTATATTATTGCACCCTTCTGTGCCCTTTCGCTTGTACAGGCAATATCAAGCTTACTGAGCATGTTTGGTATCAACTCCGGGAGAATTCCCAGCATCTCACAATTCATATCTGGTTACTTCCTGCTCTTGGATTATAACTGTCAATTGTCCACGTCATGAACTTCTCTCTTAGGCTTTATTCAGAGGCTTTTAAATTTGCAGTTTAAGTTGGATTAATCCTTTTGGAAAGCACTTTGGTCATATAAAAGGTAACTCATTTACTCTTTTGAAAGGGTTTAATACAGTATCCTGTTTCTTGGGAAATTACCCTCTATATGACAAAGTCCAGTTGTTTTATTCACTGACTTGGAATTACTTCTGTTGAGGGTTGTAGGGATGAGGGAGTAAGGGTAACAGAACTCCATGGGTAGAAGAGATGGAAGACGAGGTGAGCCGACTGCTCTGCTGTGTTTTGGGAAGGAAGGGGTAAGGCTGAGGACAACGAAAAACCGGAAAAGGGAGTGCTCCGCGCAGGTCAGAAGCACTGTTGTGCTCTGAGGTTGTGCAAAGGAGATCATTGTGTGAGAAGCATGGAGACAGCGGCCAAAGGCTTAAGGAGGATAGAGGAGCTCTACAAGTATAAGACACAAGCTCTGCAATTGAGTTTGCTCCCAGTTACACGGGAGTCAACTAGACTCTCACATCTGGCTGGGTGTCTGATGCTGGTGTGGACAGTGTTGATATAACCTGTTGAAAAAAAAACAGAGATCCCAGCACAACAATTTTCTTCTTTTTATCCTTAAAAACAATTTTTGTTCAAAAACGAAATTTCAAATTAAAAAAAAAATTCTCAACCCAGCTATCACATTCCTCGGGATTTACTTAAAGGAGTTGAAAATGTATATCCAAACAAATACCTGCACATGTATGTTTATAACAGCTTCATTCATAATTGCCAAAACCTGGAAGCAATCAAGATGTCTTTTAGGAGAGGAGTGGATAAACTGTGGTACACACCCAGACAATAGAATATTATTCAGCATAAAAAGAAACAGGCTATCAAGCCTTGAAAAGGCATAAAGTAACCTTAAATGTGTTACTAAGTGGAAGAAGCCAATCTTAATAAGCTACATACTCTATAATTCCAACTCTATAATGTTCTTTTTTTTTTTCTCCACAGTTTCCCTCTGTCATCCAGGCTGGAGTATAATGGTGCAATCTTGGCTCACTGTAATCTCCACCTCCTGGGTTCAAGCAATTCTCTTGCCTTAGCCTCCCAAGTAGCTGGAATTATAGGCATGTGCCACCATGCCCCACTAAATTTGGTATTTTTAGTAGAGACAGGTTTTCGCCATGTTGACCAGGCTGGTCTCCAGTGATCTGGCCTCAAGTGATCCTCCCACCTTGACCCCTCAGAGTGCTGGGGTTACAGGCATGAACCACCACATCCAGCCATTCCAACTATATAACATTCTTCTGCAAAAGGCAAAACTATAAAGACAGTAAAAAGATTAGTGGTTGTCAGGAACTAGCAGGGAGGGAGGGATGATTAAGTGTAGTATAGATGATTTTTAGTACAATGAAACTACTTAGTATGATATTATAATGGTGGATACATGTCACTATATGTTTGTCCAGACCCATAGAATGTACAACACCAAGAGTGAATCCTGTGTAAACTATGGACTTTGGGTGATAATGATGTGTCAATGTAGGTTCATTAATTTTAACAAAAATAAAACTTTGGTGAAGGATGTTGATAATGGGGGAAGCTATGCAACCGCCTCCTATATGAGGGCAGATGGTTAATGGAAACTCTGTACTTTCCTCTCAATTTTGCTGTGAACCTGAAGCTGCTTAAAAATGAAGTCTATTTTTTTATTCTAATTACTCTCACCCAAACACAATTTATTTTTTCTCTTTGTTTACTTCCAGGTCCTGATCATAAAAACTTATTCTTCCAGAAGTAGAATAATTCTATAGGTAAATTTCTGATGTCTTTATTTAATATCCCTTTATAAACCTGTGGCTTGAAAGCCTTCAAAATGATTATTTTAATGACTGAATAATGTTCCATTGCATAGATACACTGTAATTTAGTTAACGCTTTCCCTGTTATGTTCAATTTTCTTATATATTTGGTTTTCCTATCCTCAAAAAATTTTCTTTAAAATGAATTCTCAGCACCAGGCAAGGTGGCTCACACCTATAATCCCAGCACTTTGGGAGGCATCAGCAGGTGAATCACTTGAGGCCAGGCGTTTGGCACCAGCCTGGGCAACATGGCAAGACTTCGTCTCTACAAAAAATACAGAAATTAGGTAGGCATGATGGTGTGCACCTGTGGTCCCAGCTACTTGGGAGGCTGAGGTGGGAGGATCACTTGAACCTGGAAGGTAGAGGCCGCAGTGAGCCTCTACCACCCCAGCCACTGCACTCCAGCCTGGGCAACAGAGCAAGACACTGTCAAAAAGAAAAGAGAAGAGACGAGAAGAGAAGAGAAGAAAGAATTCACCAGGGAAGCATAACTAGTTTAAAATGTATGAATATGGTGGATGTTTTCATTACTTTCTTACTTTTTTCTTTCTCGAATTATCCCATCGTCAGCCATGAAGTTAGTAAGGCATTTAAGCAGAGCATCTTGGCCATTATTTGGGGTCAATAATTCATTTTCTTACTTATTTTAATAAGCTTTTTTAAACCTCTCATTTAAGTTACCATAACCATTATCTTTATTTTTAAAGTAATGCTATCATATTGATCATTTAATCTACTGTGTTTTTAAGTTCTTTTCTGAAATTTTTCAGGCTATCAATTTTTTTTCTTTACCATTTTTTTCTGTAGCTTTAGTTCTTATAAAGTTATTCCTCCACAATAGAAATTAATACTCTTTACTAGTTTTTCCACAACTTGTTTTAGAGGTTTAATAAGCTTAAAAATCTAGAGTTTAATTTGATATGTGGTGTGTGGCCTTCAGAAAGAAGAAACTAGTCTTGATTGATTGACTGTACTTATTTCACAATGTATAAGTCCCTACCCTGGGAAGTCAGTTTGGCAGCATTATCCCATGGGAGCAGTTATTTACAGGTTAACCAGCCAACCTACATATTGCTTGGCAAGACCAGGCTTCGGCTTGTCCAGCATGAGTCTCGACTTATCCTTCTGCATTCCCTACAACAACTAGCCCCATGCTTTCCACCTGACAGATGTTCCACAAGTGTTTGTTAATTTTACCTGATTGGCATCAGAACGAAGATAGCAACACAGAGCTGTTATTAAAAGAATAAGCCAGAAGCTGAAGGGTATTGCTTTTAACTATTAGGACAAGTCGCCACACATTAATCTTTCCCAGCTCATTGTTAGCTAGGAATGACTGCGAATGGGAATGCTGGGGGAAACTTTCTGGATGGGTGTGGCTAATAAAGAGGATATGGCTGTGGAGCAGGTAGACTTGGCTCCAAGCTCTGCACTTACTAACTCCTAGCTGGGAACCTTGAGCAAACGGAGCTCTGGGTTCCTCATTTTGTAAAAAGATTTCAAAAGAGCTCTTGGTGTGGTTGAAATGAGAGGTCGAAATAATACACTCAGAGCACCTGGCAAGGTGTCTGGCCCTGGGAAGGTGCTCAATGCCTAACAATGATTATCACCTTCCTTGCTTCCAACATGTGCTAGAAAATATAAGTATGGCCAGGCGCTGTGGCTCACACCTGTAACCCCAGCTCTTAGGAAGGCAGGGGCAGGAGGACAGCTTGAGCCCAGGAGTTCGAGACCTGCCTGAGCAATATAGTGAGACCCCATTCTCCACAAAAAGGAAAAAAAACAAAAAGACAAAAAGAAAAGAAACGTGCATTAAAAAAATGAGAGACTGAAGGATTGAATCACTGAGAAAGCATGAATATCAAGAAGAAAGCATAAAAGGTTGAAAGAAGCACGCACACACACACAGATGCACATGCACACACATGCACACATGTGCACACACACCCACACATAACCACACACATGCACACACACGTGCAACAATTCCAGGCCCAACTGTCTTGGCTGCAGATGTTTTATTAAACATAGGAATATATTATAGCCAAGTTGTCTAAACTGTTTATCTGAGTCTATCAGAGTTTATCTGTTAGTAATCTGTCTCTAAAAGGTTGAAAGCTTCCCAGTTCATTCTAACACAGTAGTCCCATTTCTGAGAATTTCTTTTAAAGCATATCCACATACCTACAAAATAATGTATTTATGAGGTTACTTACTGCAGCAGAAGACTGGAAACATCTCATATATGTATCACTAGGGAACTGGTTGAATAAATAAACTGTGACACAACCACACAAAGGAACACTCTGTAGCTATTAAAAAAAAAAATGAGGAAACACCCTATGAACTGATAGGGGACAATTTCCTTGATTTAAGGTTAAAAAGAGCAGGTGTGGCACAGGTTATAAAGCATGCTACTTTTTCTGCAATATTTCCCAGAGCAGCAACTTCCCCTTCCCGAGCTGCAAAACCACTAACACAGGACTGATCTCAGGAACCAACGTGGGTTCAGCACTGGGACATTCACAGGCTAAAGGAGAAAAACTATACCATCATCTTACTGTCTGCTTAGGAAGATATTTGGCATAATTCAACATCCATCCTATCCTCTGAAAAGAAAAATATAAAACCCTGTTAGTGTTAGAGTTAATACAAAGACTCCCTCTATATTATAAACCTATTAGAAATCAAGAGGAAATGTGAAAAACAATGGTGAAATACCAAAGGCGCTGCTGTAGAATCACGTTCAAGTCAAGAACTTGAGTTCTATCTGGGCCAATTCTGGAAGTTCCAGCCAACACACTCAAATAAGGAAAAGAAGAAAGAAACAAAGGTATTATTTTCAAATGATGTGATATTAATCAATGGAAGGTGAGTTAAAATAAGAAACATCAAGCAATAGAATCTTTTGCAGGATGATGGTATAGAATAAAATGTATTATTGTGAAAAACTATCCAAGATACAGTACCAAATCGAAAAAGCAATTTACAAAACAGTATCATACTGTTTATTTAAAATATCTATTTATATCCCTATGTTGAATATATAGAGAAAAGTCTGGAAGGAAATTCACCAAAATATATTTAGAGATTGCATCTCTGGCCTATGGGTTTTGAAGTGATCCTTATTTTCATGTGCTTTTCAGCATATCCTAAATGCTTTATTATGAGCATATTTACGTAATTTTTTAAGATAAATATATTTTACCCACAAACACACACACTCATGTGTGCACATGCAAAAGTCATTTCAAGGTCAGTGGGATGAGCTGCATTTCTCTTAAAGCGGTTAGTGTTTGTGACCTAAGGCCACTTTCCAACTCACTCCCACCCTTGTGAAAAACCAAGCTGGTCTGCTCTGCCTGGTCCCTGCCCCTCTGAAGGGAAGCCTCAGATCTGTGGGCTCCAAAAAAGCTTACTCTGGGCTCAATTCCCCAGGTAACTACTGAGGGCCCCTGTCCTCAGTAACCACACCCAGTGCTAGCCCTATCCTAGCTGTTTGCAAAGAACTCCCAGCCCTCTGAAGACTGCCCACCTTGCCTGAGTGAAGAGGGCCCCTTCTTGTGACACATCCAACAGAACCCATTGCCTCCCCAGTGGGTGATTTTGGAGGTCACTTTGGCAGCCTCAAGCTTCCAAATGCCAGGCTTCTCAGCCCTACAACAGAGGTGAAGTTCATAGGCAGAGCATACCAGGTCCTGTCACTTCATCCCAGATCTCTTGGGACCTTAAATGTCCCTCAAATGTGTTCCCTCCCTTGGGTCCCTGCCTTGTACTTCAGGCAGCTGATTGGGTGCATTCTGCTGCTTCGTTTCTGTTGGCCACATTTCATGAACCCTGTGTCTGCCTTTCCCCACCTCATCTTAGGCATACTGCCAGGCACAAGCTGCTGGTATGTGTGGTGCATCTGATCCTTACCTATTCTCCACCCTGCACCCTGAATTTGTGAGACGGGCCCTACCATGTCTCAATTCATCTGGGGAAAGGACTGGATTTGCTATCTTCCTGTGTCAACTTAAGTCACAATCCAGCAGTCTGCCCCAGAGCCTGGTACTTCTTTTGCCTGGTGCTTCTTTTGCCTGGTACTTGCCCCACACCCCACAAGCTTCCCTCCTGGCCCAGTGCCTACCACACCATCGGAGGGTGGTCAGGCCCGCTCCATAAGGCTGGACACCCTCACCCCAGACAGGAGCATTCCCTTCACATGGCTGCAGCAGTGGAGTGAGTGACCAAGCCATACACATGCCCAGCGTGACTCAGTAGAATGAGATCAAAGCTGGCCTTGATCACTTTGGATCTCTGAAAAATACTGGCATAATCATTCCTCATTTATCCAGAACCAGCTTTCTATCAGTCAGTGTCTCCTTTCCATAATTCAGTTATGAACCAGAAATTAATGCACAAATAAAAATGTCTTCAAATAGAGTTGCTTTGAACCTGGGAAAACTTGATGTTATACTCATTTCCACCTAGCTTGGTTATTTGATTTCTAACTCCAAAACATTGTAGGAAAAGCAAACTAGAAAAGGAGCTACGTGGCAGGCATCAGGAAATGACTGCCTGATAATTGATAACATTCAAGTTTTGGGAAAGTATGAGACCTCCAATAGACGGAGCAAACAGTCCTTTGCATCCGATATTACCACTCAGCACAAAACTTCACGTTTATAACAAAACCCCAAGTCACGCATGTGCAAACATGAGTCACCTTCAGCATGCTCTCCCTGGAGCCTCGCTGTTTCTGAGTAACTCCCAGACCTCTGAAGACTGAACATCTTGTCCACAGCTGAGAGGGCCCCTCCACATAATGCATCTCCAGAAGCTTTTGCATAATCACAGTATGCACACAGCATGGTCAGTTCTCATAATTTGTACCTCAGTTCTCAGAAACTCATAGGAACATATTTTTATGGTTGATATATTTATCAACCAGTAAATTTATATATATCAACCAGTAAATATATATTCATATATTTAAAGCCCAAATAGTGCTGTATTTGCTGCATTGTTTCTTGAATTAGATAATGGAGGGGAAAGAAAGCTTGACCAATTCGTTGTTAATGACCTCAGTTTTCTGATGAACTTCGCCCTCCTCATCTCTAAAACAAAGCTAATAATACCTACCTGAAGCACTTTGGATTACCACGAAAATCTAATAGGATGGCTATGTGAAAGTTCTCCAGAAAGAAATAAAGAATGTATAGTAATTTCCCTCATCTACATTGGATCGTGGATCTAAATTACAGAAGGAAGGAAAACGACAAGTACATATTACTCAAAGATTAGAGATTAGGCAAATCTTGAAGACAGATAATTGACAGAACTGGGTACAGCTCAGAGCGAACTTCCGCCAGCATTAGCAAGAGGCTATTCTTGGGGAAAAAGCGACACCTACTGCAACTAACTATACTACAATGGACCTGGAAAACCAAAAGTCTTCAAACTTGTCTTTAATGTTAGTCAGGCACAAGATCCCTACTTCACTATTGCAAAGATAAAAAATTAGAAACAGTCATATTGTATTTCCCCGGGAAAATCACAATCTTCTTTCATTTAAAAATAACTTGTTTTTCATATTTGAGTGTAATGCATGTGAATTATAGATATTTAGAGAAAAACGTAAAGATCCTCTAATAACATCATTATCAAACATGTCTTAGAGCTGCTGCCACTACCATCTTCGTCTTCATTCTTCCATTTCTTCCTTCCCTTATTCTACTTCCCCTCCTGTTAATTGTCCTCCTCCTCTCTATCTCAATTCATGCACATTGTAAAAAATAAAAATAAAATAAAAAGACAGTAAATCAAAAGTAAAATCCCTCATCAGGGGTGACCATTGCTAACAGTTTGTTGTGGGGCAGTGCCAGACAATTTTATGACAATGAAAATACATATCTATTACAAACAATTATGAGATAGTGCTGATTGTCATTGCTCTCCAGTCAAAGATCACTGGGAATATACCTGTAGTCAAGCAAGTGGGGGTTATTACTTTTTTCTGTGGGTGAGAATGCATGACATGGGAAATTGTGGGGTGTTTCAGTAAGAGGGTATCAGAAATAACTTATTATGGGACTCAGGCTTGTGTGAGTCAGGTTTGCAGAAGGATTTCAGGAAGCAGAGTAATTCTGTATGTGGGTGTCTTAATAACTCTCATCTGGGAGGAGGGAAGATGGCTACAAGGCTAAAGCCAGTGAAGAACTGGTAAAGAAGCAGCAATCATTCCTATTAGCCAGGAGAAGAGGATGCTAGGTCATTTTGTGGTCTGGACAATGTTCCTGTTTTGTCTATGTTCAGACATGATTACAGAGTGATCTCATTTTTTTTCTTGATCTATCATCGGCACTGAGTGTCCTTGTCTGATGTTGGTGTTCTATGAAATCCTTCATGTTCAACAGGAGAACACTGAGGCCTGGCTCTGAGTGCCAGGCCAGCTCCCAGCTGTTAGGAACTGCTTTGCCCTTTCTTATTGCTTTCTCTTTTTTTGCTTAACAATGTGTACATTTTTTCATGTCAATACTGATGCTTATTTACCCAAATTTCTCTTGTTGAATAATTGATTTTTTCCAACATTTTAGGCTTATAATTAATATCAAAATAAAAATCTTTAGAAGTATGTCTTTGCAGAGTTTACTGCTATTTCCTTAAAATAAATTTCTAAAAGTGTAATTACTGGATCAAATTATATGTATTCACTTTAAAGCTTTCAGTAGATATTACCAGAATGTCCTCCATGAGTGTATACTAATTTCATTTCCAACAATAGTATAGAAGGCCCACTCTCCCCAAACCCTTGTTTGGGGAGCACACAATGTCACCAACCTTTTCTTTTTGTCTTTTCTGGTTCCATAGACAGAAAAACATCTTACTTTAAAGTGTTTTATTATGTAAAATTTGATATACACAAAAAACAAAATGAGGCATGTGTATGTTTCACTAGACTACACTACATTAGACTTTCTCAGTAGCTTCAAGGGAGTCTGGTTAGGTGGTACAAAGGCTTTGATTGGCATCTGAAACCTGTTTCTCAAACTGCTAGTTAAGAAGAGAGGTCAATAGAATGAGGTATCTTTGGGTTCCTCAGATTTGGAACACACTTTAACAATAGTGCCTTTCAAAGTGTGTTGCTGTCTGCTTACTCTCTCCCTATCCCCTGAATTATGAGCTTTAAAGGAAGAGATACTTCGTTCTACTCACTTTTGTGTCTCCAGAACCTAGCCTACAATCTGACCTAAATAGACCTAAATTCATATTTAATGAACATCCCCCCAATGTATTTTTTTAATTAATTGATACATAAGTAGTTGAAGGGTGATAAATTAGACCCATAGATTTTCTATGTAAGGAACATGCTTATACATAAATTTCATTTGTCCAACTACTCTGTTGGAATAATTCCTGTGGATTGGAACTGCCAGGGTAAAGTATATACAAGATCTAAATTTTGAGCAAATTTCCCAAAACTGGAGCAAATTTTTCCATTGTTTAAGAATTCCTCACTTCCTAAAATTCTATACAAATGTTAGATATCTGTATTTGTGATCATTGATAATGTAATATTACAAAGAAATTGCTTTTTCATCTATTAATGTTCAGCTACATCATCTTCATATCACCTTATTAATCATTTGTGTTCATTTTCCTCTGTTCCTTTTATTTTCATTTCCCTTGTAATGTTAATCTTTGTTGTTGATTTCTAAGAGCTCATTTATGATTAAGAATGTTAACATTTTTCCAAGTATTGCAAATGAAATACCATGTTTTTCTCATTTATTTTACTATGGTGTTTTAATTTTTGGTTTTACAGAAGTTATGTATTGAAATAGGATCATGTTCTGTTTTATATACATGAAGTGAACAATTAGTGAAGGAGGAAATACCACTCCGCTATAGGAAGGCAAGACCCAGTACTTGGAAGTTGATCCCTAATGGGCACTATTTGGGTACTTTGTATACCACAGGGGTTCTGAGCACAAGCTTCGGAATCTGAGAGACCTGGGTTTTAGTCGCAACTCAACTACAAACTAACTGTATGACCCTGAGCAAGTTATTTCTCCTTCGAGCTTCAGTTTCACTGACTTACAATGTGGCTAACAACACCAGTCTTTCTGAGATTGAGTTTGATGTATAAAATGTTTAGCTCAATGCCCACACCATATCTAGCACCTTATTATAGTTTAGGGCATTATGATTACTATTAAGGGCAACTACGATCAGAGAATTTATGCTTGCAAAGTACTGCTGTGCCTTCCAGAGATACTTTGATTCTTTCACTCTGAAAGAAAGAGCAGAGACGACCTACCTGTGAACACCAGACACAAATCAGGGCCCAAAGCAAAGAAGGGTCCAGGATGGAGTTCAGAATATAGACAGGGAGAGGTTGTTTGAGGTCTCAGAGAAGGACACTCTAAAGCTGTCCCTTGAAAAGCATAAGCCTGTGAGCAGAGGATCCCAGGGGCTCCCACTTAGTACTGCAGAACCACAGGAGCTGGGAACTATGTGGGCTCCTATAGGAGAATTGACCAGTGGATGATGTTGTCCTCTTAGCAAGACCTGTGTTCTTTCCATTACCCAGTGGGTCAGCTCGGCAATGGCCATATTCATTCACTCAGCAAATATTGAGCATCTACTACCTGTTCAGGCACTGTTCACTGTTCTAAGGACTGGAGAAACAGCAGTGAACAAAAAAGCCATGAACAAAAGAAAACTCCGGCTTTCAAGGAGTTTGCAATCTAAACAAGAAGGAATATAATTAAAATAAACAAGCAAACAAGAAAATACAAATTAATGATATGCTATGCTGAGAATTAAAATAGGAGGATGTGACAGGATGTAACTGGGAGCTACTTTATACAGAGTAATCAGGGTGGGTCTCTTTATGGAGGCAACCTTTAAGATAAAGCCTGACTAACCAGAAGGACACAGGCTTGCAAAGATCAGGGGAAACAACTATTTACCTGTAGTTGGGAACAAGTTTGGTGTATCTAGAAAGCTGAATGAAGGCTGGTGTGGCTGTTGCCTGATTGAGGGGAAAGTAAAAATAGTTCAGATAGATGGACTGAGGTCCTAACATGTAAGGCTCTGTAAATCACAGTGGGGGATTTGGATTTTATTCTAACTGTAACAGGACATGATACGAATGTTTGAATTTGGAAGGAACAACATGATCTTAGTTTTCGAATGTCACTGTTGATATCTAACTCTAAGACACGTATAGTAAATTACAGTACCTATGGTTTTTATTTTCCCAGCCAACTTAACCACGTCCCTTGTTCTGACAATTTAATCCTGTCTTCCCTGGGCACGCATTTGACTCAGGCCTGACCAATCATAGTATCCCATTTCCTTGGACACAGTCATTGGTTCAGTGTGGGCATGTGATCTAAGCTGGCCAATCAGAATCTTTCCCTGGGATTCCTGGATTGCAGCTAAAGAAGTAGCCTTGCCTTACTGTACAGAGCTGAGAGAATATGAAGGATAGATGGCAGCCATCTTTCCTAGCTCTAGGAATATGTCCATTTACAGCAAGCAGAACATGCAGAGTTGACAGACTAATGGAAGAAAAAGAATCCTGGTGGCATTAAACCCTGATTCCAGTGGCTAAGGCCTCAGTTCCTGAGGCCCTTCTTGCAATCCTGGGAAATACCTACTCCTTATCTTTTCTACTAAGTGAGTCACTAAGTTTCTCTTTTTACTGAACTCGGTCACCATGAGTCCTCTCCAATTCAGCAGCCCTTCTTACCTAGGTATTTTTAAAAATATCCAGTCACCATTTCTCTAAAAGGAAATACACTTTACTTCATGGAGACGGAAGAAAGGAGAGGAAGTAGCAGGTGCTCAATAGGAGAGGTGAGTGAGATTATGAGTGCAAATATTTAGTATATGTTTCCCTTCAGTAAAGAAACAAAGAGGACATCAGCAGCTCTTAGTCCTACCAAAAGGGTCTGAGGCCACAATTTTTTATTTGTATTTTTGTTTTGAGACAAGGTCTCGCTCTGTCACCCCTGCTGTAGTCCAGTGGCACAACCATGACTCACTTCAGCCTCCACCTCCCAGGCTCACAGGCTTAATCCATCCTCTCACCTCAGCCTCTTAAAGTAGCTGGGACTATAGGTGTTTGCCACCATGCCGAGCTAACTTTTGTATTTTTTGAGAGACAGGATTCCAACATTTTGTCCTGGCTGCTCTGGAACTCCTGGGCTCAAGTGATCTGCCTGCCTCAGCCTCCCTAAGTGCTGGGATTACAGACGTGAGCACTACGCTGGGCCTGTGGCTATCCTGCAGGCACAAATGCTTAGTACTGTGGTCTGAGTACAAGGCTATGACAACCCTCTCCATCTGCTTGAATTTGCATAGTCACGTGGCTTGCTTTGGTCATTGAAATGTGATCATGAATGTTACTTCTAGATAGAAACTTTAGGAGCCTACCTATGGCTAGCCAAGTTCCCTTTTCCTGTCTCTACAATCATGGAAGCTTGTGTCAAGATGGAGCCTCCCTGAGCCTTGGTTCCTGAGTGACTACCAAGGATAGAAATACGGCATGAGTAACAAATGTTTTAAGCCGCTAAAAGAGTGTGGGGTTGTTATTGCATCATAACAAAGCCTTCCCTGACTAGTACCACAATAAATACCCAAAGGAATAAGAACTTATCTAGCAAAGATCCTAATGACAGCTGTATCACAAACCTTTGTATAGGGAAGATGTGGACACCTTATTTTGTTGACTGGAATCCTGTAGGTTCATATTCCCTTTTTCCCAAGGACATTTACCTAGGAATTGTAAGGCAATCTCAATCTACGATGACCTATATTATGATGATGAAACCACAGGCTTTGAGTCTGGTAAAAAAGTTAATTTGGTGGATATGTGTGAGAAGAAGTTGCATTAGGGGAAAGGCCCCTGCAAAAGATTGGAGGAAGGTCCTCTTTCTTCATTTTGGGAACTTGCTGCTCACTCAACTCCACCCTATCTTCAGCTATTCTTCTCAATCTATAGGTAGGTTCATCACGAATATGCTCCAGACAATTTTAGAAATGCTGATATTACTGGGCAGAAATTTTTCTCCACAAACTCATAGGTACAAAAACTATTTGTTTCTTTATTTAATCAAATTAACCTGATTCTAAGCCTCCAGTCACCTGATGAGATACTTGATGTCAGCCATCTTGACAGCGGTCATCCCTTTCCCTAGAATTTCACATGAATCCAGGAGGTTCATGTGGCTTCCAGCAAAGGGCAGAAGATCCTCTGGTTCTTATGACTGCTGCTGAGAAGCTCCTCATCCAAGCCCATACAGAAGCTTCCACACCAAGCATGGGACCCTTTCTCACAATCCTCCAGATCACAGCTGTCTCAAGCAAACACATTCCATCCCAGCAGAGGTCTGTCACATCTGGGGAAATGGTATGGAAGCAGGGCATAGGTCTGTGCCGCATCCCGCGCTGCACAGGGCTTCAAGGACCTAAGAGGGAATGGTAGGGGATAAAGAAAGACAAAGACACAGACATAGAGAAAGCTGGACCAGGCAGTCTGGGAGGTGAAGATGTCAGTCTCTCCGGCCCCGACCTGTGTCAGTGTACTTTATTTTATATGTTCACAAAGCACACAGCTGAGGGAGGGTGCAGTTATTTGGAACAGCCTGTGGTTATTATTCTCATACTTTAGTTAACATACTTCAGCTAAAAACTATCTTGTAGCAAGTTCAGCAAAAGCTGGTTATCTGTTCTCTCTGTAGGCCCATCTGTTCTAAGACATACACATCTTCCTACTGTGGTTTCATTTCCCTGAAGTTCACCCAAAGTTTATAGCAGCCTTGCTGCTGTCCCCCCAGAGGGGGTGGGCTACTCTGGCTCCCTACATAGGTCTACAGCACTCAAAGAAAAAACACCCATCCCCGTCCTCACCTCAGGGAAGGCTACTTCTGCCTTCTCACTTCTTATGGAGGAAGGAATTGGAGCTTACCTATCAAACACACTTAAGTGTATCTTAACAGTGCTAAGAATGGGTACCATGTTGTCGTGTTTCAGGTTGGCAGAGAATTCAGATGAACCCATGTGAGGTGAATAGTGGCCCTTACTTGACAGACATGCAATGTGCCTAATGAAGGCCTGAGGCCTCAGCCTCCCTGATTAGACAGGTCCAATCAGCGTTCTCAATCATTAACCTTCAGGGAGTCCCTGGTGTTTTAAAATATACCCAGGATTTGTTTTAATAAGGTATAATAAGACACATAGACACAGAAATGACTTTCATCAAGGAATTTTATACACACAGATCCTTAGAAACAGGAGGCAAGGCACACTATGCAGGGGCCACATGGGGAAGCACAAGGGTCAGTCAGGATGCAGAGGGAGCAGGAAAAACGTGGGCAAGAGTGTTACTGTAGTTTCCATTGGAAGGAATGGGTGAGGCAGGGTAGGCAGACTTAGGATTGGCTAGTTTCAGTAATTTTAGCAGGCTTTGGGGGAAAGAGGCCATCCCTAGTTGTCTGGTGCCTGGCCCTAGGTGGTTAGGGCAGGGAAATAGTGGCTCAGAGTATAAAAGCCCTGGTCTCTCTCCTCCTTGAAAAACTCTTCTCTCCCACTCTCCACAGAAACCCAAGTC
Source organism: Sapajus apella (assembly GCF_009761245.1). NCBI lineage: Eukaryota > Metazoa > Chordata > Mammalia > Primates > Cebidae > Sapajus > Sapajus apella. The sequence goes on along the minus strand of NW_022436992.1, from coordinate 631,131 downwards.
ACCTTTGACATCTCCCCACCTTCCCTCCTCCCCTAAAGTGGAACTAGGCCATAACCTTGCATGGGTTGAAAGATAGGCTGAGGATAAACCAAAGAGCACACAGCCTTCCTCTATTCTATAGAAAGGCAGCTCAGGCCACTAAGGTCAGACAGATCTGAGAACTATAAAAATCACAGATCTGCCTCCCAAAACATAGAAACCAGCAGCCAAGAACTGGCCAGAGGTGACCCACAACAGGTCACCTGTGAAGTAATGACTGTCCTTTTACTGAGTGAGGCTTAATGTGCTTGCATGTGTCATGGTTATCATATAGTTAAGCTATATAATTATGGATAATAAGATCATTTTTGCAACAACATCCATTGGTACAGACAGGTCTTTATTGTTGACATATTTAATCCTTGCAGCAACCCTGAGGTAGGTTTTACTATCCCCACTTCACAGATGAGTAAACTGATGTCCCTAAGGTTAGGTTACTTGCTGAAGATCACACATTTTTTTAGTGGCAAAGCCACTGATAATTCCAAACCCAAGGGGACTCTTTTGAGTAGTTCACAGGCTGCTGCCAAGGAAAGTAGAGCAGAAAACTTCAAAGGGGAAGGACCGGATCACTGATTGGAGCTTGAAGGCCTCAAGCACCAGGGATGAAACGAGGCACATTCACAGGCCAAGACCGGGACTGAGCATGAGAAGCCTAGAGCATGTGCAAGTGTCAAGCAGCAAGAGGTCTTGACGTTTGGTGAGAGTTGACAGTGTCATCAAATACACACAGAGCTCAGCTTCCAGGGACCGGAGAAACAAGAAAGCCTCCAGCAGCTACCAGTCCAGGGACTGGCCACAGTCAGTCAGACTCAAAGAGAACTGAGAGGCCATGACAGTCTTCCAGACCCAGCAACCTCTGATATCTCAGTTGTCACTCCATTCCAGCAATCACACTGTTCCAGGTGGAGCAAGGCCAGGGAGAGCTGCCACAGAGTGACACCATCCTAGCTTGGCCTCAGTGCAGTGACCTCAGGGCAGTGGTCCTTTAACTTTGTTAAGGCCTTGGAAATCTGACAAAAGCCATAAAACCTCCCCACAGAGACATACAGACACACATGTACAAACAACATTTTGCATACAATTTCAGGGAGTCCATGGGCCCCAGGTAGGGGGGACTCCTGCTTTAGGGCAAGGGTGTCACCCTGAGTAAAGTCACTGATGCAAACTTATCTTTATACTGCTTGTATATCCTCTGACTGTTCCCCTTCTGTTGTTCCCTAACCATTAGAATGTTGTTAATTTTTAACGGGAGCCCAGGAAATGGGGTGCAGCCTACACTCTAGCCAGAGAAAGCAGCTGTGACATGGCAGTGGTGGCAGCCAGAGGGCAAAAACAAAGAGAAGGATGGGGCCATGTGTACTGCTGCCCTTCCCACCCAGAAGGTCACTTTAGGAGCTTTTCTCTACTCAAATTTAGAGTAGGGTTGTGGAGTAATGAGGAGAGGGGCAGTGTTTCAGTTCCTTTTAGAAAGGAAAGACATTCCCTCACTGGCTACAGGGTCTAAAGTTCTGCAGGCAATGCCCCCATTCCAATCTTCTCCCTCCCTACCTCCCATAAATATTCCTAAGCATTGGCCCAGTTATTCATGCACATGTAGCCAGGCCTCCTATGAACACCATGTATTTACACGCACTCTTTCATGGAAGAAGGAAAACTGAGATGGAGAACATCTCAGGGCAGAGACTCCATGTTGCAACATGGGGATCATGCACTCCCCACAGAGATTCAGATAAACTTGAAGAATAAGCAGAACAACCCCAAGGACTCAGTGCACATTAGCCCCCAACCACCTCCATGGCTTTTCCTTCTGGCCAGGCTCCAACCAGAAAGCAAAGTCATAGCTATGTCCTGTGCCCCATCCCCCAAACTAATGGGCCCAAGACAGAGGGCCAGGGATGAAGGGTCACAGGGGTTCAGATATTGGGGGGAAGCCCCAATTTCCTGCAGAAAGCAGTTCTGATCTCTCATGTAAATCAGAAATCAGACAATGGTCTGGCCCCAAGCCCGTCCAGGCTCAGAGAGAACAGACACTAAAGTCCCAGTAATCACTCAGACTCAAAGAGAACTCAGAGGCTGAGATGGTCTTCCAGGCCCAGCAACCCCCGGCATCTCAGTGGTCACTCTGTTCCAGTGATCACTTATATGCTAGTGGTCATTTGCCCAGCTCTAGATGGATGTTTCATCACATGTGGCTAGAGGAGCCCCAGTTAGCCGAATGTGGGCTGGGCTCGGGCAAGGATCAAGCAGGAAGGGTGGAGAGAATCCACCAAAGCCACTGCCCCTCTTGGCCAGGGCCAGGGGTAACCGCTCATCTTCAGGAGAGGGGGAGGGAGGGTCTTGGCTGTAGCTTGTGGTCCCAGAAGGTGGAGCCCCCAGGTCCAAGCCCACCTTGTCTCTAGCCAGAAGTTCCCTCTGTCGCCGTCTCTGCTGACGACGACCAATCAGGAGGAGAGTCAGGGATGCTGCAAGAACCCCCAGGAAGAAGCCAGCCAGTCCCGCCCCCACTGTGTGGGCCCGGCTGGGTGCATCTCGCTGGCTGCCCGATACCAAGCTGTAAGCTGCCACAACACGGGCTGCCCCACCTTCCTGACATTCACAGGCATAAGCACCCATGGCCCCTGGGGTCACCACCACCTCTAGCCCATCCCGCCGAGGGGTGAGTGCAGTCACTCCACCGGGCTGGTGCCACACACAGGATGCCCATGCTGAGCTTGGGGAACACGGCAAGACCACATGCGCAGCTGTAGCCACGGGAACTTCAAATACTACTGGACGTTCTGTGAGAGACAGCAAAGGCACAAAAGGAGGTGAGGCTAAAGGCTGGAGGTGTGATGAAGAAAAGTTTGAAGGGATGTCAGACATGAGAAGGGGCCATCAAGACTAAGCTAAAAAGGGGATTCCCAAAGAGGGTAAGGCCCAAGGTCCCTGGCTGCCACATCTTCTAGGATCCAAGGTTTACAGTGGTTCCGAAATGGACAACTCTCTAGCCCCTTTCCATCCACTCCACCCACATTTCCCTAAGCCATACAGACCTCCAGGCTCTTTGGGACACAAAGAGGAGACATCCGCTGACTCTATGTCTTGGACCAGCCTATAAAGAGGAGAATGCTTGGTAAATCCAATGTCAACATTCCTTTCAACCCTGAGCATTCAGTGTTACTGAACATTCCCTCATTCATTAGATCTACCATCATCTCAGAAATCACTCCTGAAATTATCAAATTTCTCATCACAAAAATTTTCCCCAATACATCTTAATATTACTCATGACATTTCATTTGCCATATCAAATTCCATGCATATTTCTAGAAGACTATGGACAGCTAAATTTGTACTAGGTCTGCTGGAAAGATGTTTAGTGGGGGTGTTTTAAAGGAAACACGGGAATCTTCTAAGAAATGTACCTAGATGTCCACAACCTTACAAGATTTTGCTAGGAAGAAAAAAAGAATAAAAACAATAGGGATTTTTTTTCTCTTATTTAAGAGAAAGAGCAAACTTCTTCTCTGTAGAAGCTAATCAAAATTCCTTTAAGGTTAGTGAGGTGACTTTTTGTTTCCTAAAAGCTGCTTGTCACTACAGAGGAACTCTTCAATAGCAGTTGAAATATACTGGCCTATGTGTTGTTTGAACGGATCTGTTTCAAATAACACAGTTCTGGCACTTCCAGGATTTGGGTGGACTATATCTAATGGAGGATAGCAAGAGGGACTGCTCACTGCTGAACTCTCTGGCACCACTCCCAGAGGCAGGGAAGCCAATGAGACCCCTAATAGGGTTCTCAGTGAAGGCCAGATAAAAAGTCTGAACACACAAAAGCCTCAATTAAAGACAGACTTATCTGAGTATGAACTCCTTCAGTATGAATTGAGGTCCCTGAAATGAACTCCAAGACTAGTACTAATAGATGGAAGTTTCTTAGGTAAAACCAAGGTTGATTACTCTAGCTGAGATTGGGGAACACAGGAAGACCACATGTACAACTGTAGCCACAGGAATTTCAGTCTATGTTCTTCTCCCTTGGATGAATTGAGGTATGGAGCATGTACACAAGAACCAACCCAGAGCACTGGCTACCACACCCCACACTCCCTACCACCACCCTCCACTCACATATATCTTAAGGGAATCTCTGAGGCTCAAGTATAGAGAATATTGAGGACCAGCAAATTCTTATTTTAAGATAAAACAATAAAAGACAGAATAAAGCCCTTTCTTTTGTCTTAAATGTTTAAAAGTTCTCCCCCAAAAAACTAAAAGACCAGGTTAAAGATCTTAACCAAAAATGCAAAGCTGATCGAGCCAGTCATCCAAGAGTTACTTTATATCCCCAACTAGCAAAAAAGTCAAGAATTTGATCAAGAGATGGCTTAAGATTTTACATTTATAATTCAAGACAAATATCAGAAAAAAAAATTAAATGTTATGACTATTCTATGTCAGTTTTTTCTTTATACCTAGTCCTACAGATCAGTTATCATTTTAAACATTTCACTCTGCTTTGACATGTTGAATTAATCTGTTTTATTCCCAAAGACAGGTACTTTTACCTCTAAAGAATTTGTAACCATAAGGTTCTGTAATATTCTGGGGTTCTGCCTACACTTGGGGTTCTTCATACACTTGGGGTTCTTAGTATATAAATATGCTATAAATTAACTGGACTTCAAAATAGGAAATCTCAAGGTCAGTTTGCAAAAACACTTTCGAATCAACTGATTAAAAATACTTTACTGGAAGATCTCAATTAAAGATTAAAAGACACTTAAGAAACATATCAACCAGTTATAATTAATAAGCATTGTTTGTAGATAAGCAGAATATGTATAAAAAATAAGCATTATTTGGATACTGACATAAACTAGTTTTTAAATATATGCAATTGAAGAAATCAGAGTACTGACTGGATATTTGTTGACATTAAGAAAGTAAGTTTTTGGTATAATAAAAGTAATATGGATTTTTTTTTAAGCCTTGAATGTTAGAGATATATACAGAAAGATTTGTGAATGAAGTGATATGATGTCCAGGGGATTTACTTCAAAATAGTTGGGAAGGAGTAAAGGTACTGATGAGGCAAGATTGGCCAGGAGCTGATGGTTGTTGAAACTGAGGGATGGATGCATGGAAATTCACTATACAATTCTCTCTACTTTTGAATATGTTTGAGCTTTCCCAGAATAAAATGTTTTTAAGAGTCCTGGGCTAGGCGCAGTGGCTCACACCTGTAATCCCAGCACTTTGTGAGGCCGAGGCAGGTGGATTGCTTGAGGTCAGGTGTTCCAGACCAGCCTGGCCAACATGGTGAAACCTCGTCTCTACTAAAAATACAAAAATTAGTCAGGCATGGTGGCGGGTGCCTGTAATTCCAGCTATTCAGGAGCCTGAGCCAGAAGAATCACTTGAACAAGGGAGGCAGAGGTTGCAGTGAGCCGAGATGGCATCACTGTACTCCAAACTGAGTGACAGAGTGAGACTCTGTCTCAAAAAAACAAAAGAGTCCTCATCTGGTAGAGATACATATTGAAATATTTCAGATAAATATCATGTCAGGGATTTGCTTCAATGTGACATATGCTTTTAAGCTGTTAAATGGAAAATGGATGGTAGGACCCCAAAATGGTCAAAAGAATACCAATTAGGTTATTAGAGTAGTTCAGTTAAGTAGAAATGATAGCGTGGACTAGAGTGGTAGCAGTAGAGGTGGAGAGAAGAGGGTGGACTAAGGATGTTTGGAAGCTAGGATTAGCACAAATCATAATACAATGTGGGCAATTTCTGGCTTGAGCAACTGGATGCATGGAGGTCCCTTTACTGGAATGAGGAAAACGAGAGGAGGAGCAGGTAAGAGAAAGTCGAAACAACAGTGCATACTTTGACTTGCTAAGTCTGAGTTGCTTGTGAGGCATCGGAAAAGAATATCAATTAGACAGTTGAAAGGGGAGTTCCATAGCTCCACTAGATATATTTGTGGTTATCATTAGTACTCAGATGGTATTGAAAGGAATGAGAATGGAATTGCCTAGAGAGGGCATGGAAGCATAAAGAGAATTGGTCCAGGACTGAACCCTGAGGAATATCAACATTCAGTAGTTGGATGGGAAAGTAAAGGAGACCAAAGAATGCAGAGTCATAGACAGCAAGAGAAAAGTATTTCATGGAAGTAAGGAGTGGATAACTGTGAAAACACTTCCAAGAGCTCCTGTAAGACGGAAACTAAGAAGTGTCCACTAGAGATGGCACACTGTCAAGCACGTCCAGCAGAGAGGCAAGAACACTGATGAGGCGGCACTAGATGGACAAACAGATAAGTTAGTGTGGACTGACAGAAGGACACAAAAGTGATGTAGACACTAACAGACAGAAAGAAAACAGCCTCCAATAGGGCAGCATTAACCAATGAGAAACATAGACATGTGGATGGGACAGAGCCTTGGCATGGCAAGCAAGAAATCCAGGCAGCTACACTCACCCTTGGTGCTCCCCAGTGTGGGCCACACACTCATCTAGCCGGAAGCTCCAGGCACAGACAGGGTCCTGGGCCAGGATACACTCTGAGCAGCTCTGGAGACGGCCACAGTTGGTCATATTCACTTGTGTCACCTCAGTACGAGAGCCAACCAGGAGCCAGCTCTACAAAAAGGGAGTGAGGAAGGGGAAGACACTGGATTTCCCAGACCTCAGGGTCACAAACAAGCTCTGGACTCAGATATCTTCCCAACAGACTCCCTAATAGCTACAACTTACATGGTACAATTTCATGTTCTCAACTGGCTGTGGCTCTGGGAATAAGGCCAGATCCTCAAGAACGCTGAGCTGGGCTCCAATCCGCACTGCTCGGTGGAGGTGTCCATCCTCTAGAGGGCAGGAAAGGAACAAGAATAATGACATAACTGTCCCTGTGCCTGGGACTCAGACCTATATGTATTACAGGACCCTCTCTGTGATGAGAATATGTATGCACTAGGTGGGCAACCTGCTTGACCACTAAATATACCTGTCCCCAGGTAGAGCACATCATACTCTTTCCCTGAGAGGCTGGCCACCCTGTGGGCCACGACTCTGAGATAAGCTGTATCCGTAGTGACCAGCAGGGGGTGGCCATCAGCTGGAAACACTGGCCTGTCCATGAGTGGGTGGTCCCGGATGAAGGTGAGCACACGGTCAGGCAGGGAGAGAGATGAGCCAAAGTGCCGGAGCTTCATGTTGTTGGTGATGCACTAAAGGAAATACAGAGCTGGTGACAAAGTTTCCCAGGAAACAGGACATTCGAGTGATGCTTAGTGGGGCTCTTGCCTTAATAGCAGCTCTTTACTTCAGGCCTGGAATGAAGATCTGCCCCCTCACCTCTCCAGGTCTGGGCTGCGGCACATCATTGTCCATGACAGGAAGTCCTCTGTTGCAGTCATGTTTTAGCTCTCTGAAGGGACCACTCAGCACTGTCCGAATGTCTTGTGGTTGGAAGGCACAGACAGCAGAGATGGCAGCCCCCTCCCTGGAAGTCACAGGTTGGAGCTGGATATCTGGAGTGTGCTGGGAGACAGCAACTCATCCCTTGTCAAATAAGATGACCCCCGAGAAATACACAGGGAGCCATGCAGCCAAAGGCGGGAAAGCCTGCCCCCTCTGGAAGAGACAACATTGACATTGCGCCAATCTCACATATCTCCCACCCTATAACTTTCGTCCACACCAAGACCCCTCACCACTGGGAAGAAAAGATGCCATAAAAGATGGGAGTCCCTGCCCCAAGCTCAGGTCGAAGCACAGCAACATCCTGCAGGACACTGGAGGCCCGGCCATGCTCAGGCCCTGGGCAGAGCAGGTCAGCTTTCAGAAATGTCGTCCATCTCTGCTGGAGGGTCTTCCGGCCCCCGAGGTCTCCCTGGGGTGACAAGCACATGGGATATTCTCTTTAGACCATCATCATTGGGCAAAGAGCATGGAGGCCAATTTAAGTTTCCTCCCTGACTTCAGGGCAGACACAGACAGATGGGGAGACAGATGCATACAAATTCAAGGACAGAGAGGCACGCGGAGTAGCCGTGGGGATAATGAAATACAGGGGTGAAGGGGTCACAATAACAGTGACAGTGACTAAGTTAACTGTGCACTTATAAAGTACTGTATTATGTGTTTTACATAAGTTACCTCATTCAGTCCTCAAACAGACCTCACAAACAGGCATCATTATTATCCTCTTTTTATAGTCAAGTTTCAAAGATGTTAAAGAACCTGGCCAGAGTTCCAAAGGCAGTTAAGTGGTAGGTAGGGCAGGGACTTGAACCCTGGTCTGTCACCAGGGTTTAACCTCTACACTAACTCCTGTGGACAGTGTGTCACAAGAGTAATTGTGGGTATCAGAGAGACCAGAGCCTCTCTCACACCTTCCTCACACTCCCAGAAGAGAAGTCAAGGCAGAGAAAATAGGAGACAGAGGAGAGATTCAAAGACAGAGACCCAAAGAGGAAAAGATAAGACGGGGGACAGACAGAGCAGGAGACAACAGACAGATAGCTGAGATGGGGTCTCACCGCACACACACGGGCCACCCGTGGGACTTTAATGCGCTCATATGAGTCAAATGCTCGAGAAGTCTCCGTAAAGAAGAAGTAGATTTCGTCGTCTCCATCTTCATCCCCCCATTCGGCTGGGCTCAAGGCCACGGCTGCGACAAAGGCTGGGGCTGGGAAGACCAGTGGCCTTAGATCTCCACAGACAAAGCCTGAGACTTCCCAGACTCCACCTCATCAGTCCCCTCAGAGGACCCCTCTCCCTCTCCCCACCGTTCAACCAGGACGGCAAGGTGTCTGTCCGAATCCAGTCCTCGGCACGACCCACTGCTCGTGTGATAATCGGCTCTGTCCCCAGGTAGTTTTTCACAGTGGCAGCATAGAGGACGCCTCCTGCAGGGCAACAGGAGATGGGCTGTCAGGGACCCACTGAGGGAAGCAACAGAGGTCACAGGCAGAGTAGGGCATAAAGCAGGGCAGCGACTCTCAGGGACTGAGCACCCATGAGTACCAGACACTGCTGAGCATGTCACAGGCATTGTCACAATTAAGGAAATCTAGACATCAACTGCTCCAGGGCAGTCAGGGAAACCAGGGTTAAGAAAACACTGTGCCAGAATATCCATGTGTATGAGAATAAAGGCCTCCCTCATAAAAAATCAAGCTTAAATCTCTGTGGGCTTTTTGTTGCTGTTTCAGTGACCCTGTAACGTGCTGATTATACTGTGACTCTCCGAAGGCGGCATTTGCTTTGTACCATGTCCCAATCTTATTTAAGTTGTCCCACTATGGTAAATGTCTCAGGGAATGAACGTTCTTTCTGAACATCAGTGGGCGTACACTGCTCTAGAACAAGTCACAATTTTAGAGAATACTAGAATCACTTGGGGAAGTGATTTAAATGCAGATCCCTGGACCAGCAATTCTCATTCGGTAGAGCTGGGGGTGGCCCAAGAATCTGCATTTTGAACAAGCTATCGGAGTAATTGAATGCAGGTGATTCAGGACCTCACTTTGAGAGATACTAGCCTCGGAGATGAGTGGAGATTTTACAGGCAGCCAGGAGAACAACAAGGAATCGGATCTTCCCTCCTAGTACAGAGGAGGGGCAGAGGTGCTCCAGGGATAGTGGAGATTGAATAAGAGACAAATCACAGGCATCCTGGGAAGGAAGGGAGGTTCACTCTGTGGGTTGAATGGGAAAGAACGGTGGCCACTCTGAGTAACACCACCAAGGCCTCTGACACGAGTAGGAGGAAAATGAATCAGAGAGTAGAACAAAGTTGTGAACACCCTGGAAGTGTGTTGAGTATCACAGGCACTCTGGAGAGAACAAGGTGGCATGCCTTCACCAGCTAGTATGTACAAGGAACTGTGCCGGGTGCTAAGTACATCCCTGACCCGAAGAACTACCATGTGAATCAGGAAGACAAGTGTGTAATCAGATTCCTGGAGGTACAGACTAACAGATATGGGGACCCAGCTATATCTACCCGCGGGAACAGCATCTCAGAGGCAACATGTGAGCTGGGTATGGGAATGAGAAATTTGCCAGATGGAAGGAGGACTTCAGGGAGGAAGACAAGCAAGCAGTGAAGAGAGTAGCCATGCTCAGGCATGTGGGAGCAGAGGGGTTGCTGGGCAGGGCCTGTGAGCAGAGAGGATGCTGGAGGTATGGGGATGGGTACTCAGTTGTGGTTAGTCTGCTCTGCCATGCCAGCAAACATGCACTTTACCCTGCAGGTAAGAGTAAAACTGCAGAGATTTTTTTTTTTTTTTTTGGAGGAAAGTGATATAAACAGTTTTGGTTTTTAAGAAGATAATGCCACTTAAAAGGCTATTCATACAGTCGAGGCAAGAGGGAAAGGCCCAAAGTAAGGCAGAGGCAGAGGGAATAAAGGGGCTGGATTTGGAAGGTATTTCTGAGGTAGAATCTACTAACAGGATTTGAAAATCAACTGAATATGAGATGAGACAGAATGGAGTAAACCAATGTCTCTCAAAGTTTCTAGCTTATAAGACTGATGATAGTCGGTGGTGACATTATTAACCAAGCCAGCAAATGATAGAAGAAGGCCCATAAAAGAGGCAGCTGGAGAGGAAATGAATTCATTTGTTGCACATGCTAAGGCTGAAGTGCCTTCAGAACATTGGTCAGAGATCCTGGAAAGCAATTAAGGAAAGGGCCTGGGAAACAGGGCCAGAGTCAGCAACCTGGGAGTCATCACACATCATGCTTAAGTCATGACATGAAACTCATAGCCAGGGAGAAAGGTAAAGCCAGAAGAGAGCCCTGGGAACACTCCCATTTAAGGGGAGAGCTACCAAAGGCAACAGAAGATCAAGTCAGAGAGGCTAGAGAAGCCAGACAGGCTGGTGTGCTGGAAGTGGGTGCATGAAACCTCAGCCAGAACCACAGGGCTCATGCATACTGGGGGAAGCAGTAGAGAGTGGAGGGCCACATACAGGGAAGCATGATCATCCTGGGGTCACAGATGCTCCAGAGAAGCTGCATGTCTCGGGCACCAGAATGGTAACCAGCATTGAAGAAACACTCTACACAGAGAATAAGAGGGCCAGAGACCTACAAGGGCAGCAGTACAGGGCTGAAAGCCTTCTTTTGGGGTGGGGAAGGGAGACTATTCCATTATTTGCAATTATAACAAGAATTCGAGTGTTTGGGAAGACTTGGTTTTGAACCCTGACTACTTATTAGTACTATTAACTTGGGCAGAGTAACTTTCCTAAGCCTCAGATTCCTCAAATGCAGAATAGAGATAATACCATCTTCTACTCAGAACAGTGCTAAGGGTTAAATAAGATAAAGAGCCCTAGCTAAGGCCTGGCGCAGGCTAACATTCAATGCATGTTAGTTATAGCTCCTTGGGCCATATGCTTGATCTGCCACCAGAAGACAGGGAAGCTATACAAAGATATTCCACTCCCTTCTAGAAAATTTCAGGAAAGAAAAACCAAGTATTGGTCAAAGGTCCTGGCAGGAAATGGAGCAGCAAATGAGGCAACCCTCTGCACTTCCAAGGAGGGAAAAAGTTGACACAGAGGCCAGAGTTTGAAAATGTTCCCTAAGAGCATGACATATTAAATGCTCTAAAACCAAAACCCTGGTAGAAACTGCGTCATGAATATGCTAAGAATAGGAGATGTGGTAGAGGAGACGCTGAGAGCATGACTTGGTAAGTAGGGTTGGGGAAGAACAATCATATATATTCCGGAAACAGTATTCTAAGATTCGGCAGTAGATGGAGGTCACAAAACTTCCTCAGTGACCAATGGGGGAGTCAGCGACACTGGAGCCCAGAAATGCACACTGCAGTCACTCAGAGTGGAATAGCAGAGGATCACTGACAGTACGAAACAGCAGGAGGGATCTGATGCTTCGGGAGAAAGTAGCAGGGCTCCAGGTGCCCTAAGAGTACCAAGGGACTTGCAGTACATCTTACAGACAGACAGACAGACACACACACACATACACACACATACCCCCCTACCCAGCAGAAGGAAGAACAACCATTACGATCTTGAGCATAGGCGTCCACAGTATCACCATATGTCCTGGTCTCTCCAGGACACTCTCAATTCCAAATATTGTGATTGTGATACATTCTTTATATAATAAAATAACACTGACCATGCAACTGTTTGGCAAATTATTACTGAATGGATCAGGGCCACATCTGTCACTGGCAAAAGATGATGTACAAAAATGAGTGATTCCCACAGTGATGAGTTCACTCAACAAGCAGGTTAGAAAACACACCAGGGGCCAGGCGTGGTGGCTCACGCCTGTAATTCCAGCACTTTGGGAGGTCAAGGCGGGCAGATCATCTGAGGTCAGGAGTTCAAGACCAGCCTGACCAACATGGAGAAACCCTGTCTCTACTAAAAATACAAAATTAGCCAGGCGTGGTGTCTCATGCCTGTAATCCCAGCTACTGGGGAGGCTGAGGCAGGAGAATCACTTGAACCGGGAGGCAGAAGTTGCAGTGAGCCAAGACTGTGTCACTGCACTCCAGCCTGGGCAATGAGTGAGAAACTCTAAACACCAGGGATAATTCAACCCTATTTTTATTTTTTTAAAAAATACGTATATATGCCTGCAAGCATAGGAAACATTATTCATTGAATAATCCTTGTTTTTTTTGTAGTTAACATCTTTTATAGTGCAAAAAAAAAAAAAGATATTTTCATTTTGAAAATACAATTAAAAAGACATTGAAAGCCACAAAGGATGAAGAAACACAGCCAAAGAAAAATCATAATGATGCGTGAAAATAGATCCCAACTTGCCTAGAGGGAAAGCTTGTAAACATGTGTCATGGAAGTGAACATTTCTCTACAGTGCAGGGGTTTCAATTTTCCATTCTGGCATCAAAATGCTTCCTTTTAAAGGAGACTTACAATAGGAAATATCAGTTCATTAGTTTTTTGTTTGTCACTTTTTATTTTTAAGAGAGGGTCTCACTCTGTCACCCAGGCTGGAGTGAAATGGTGTAATCAGCCTCAACCTTCCACACTCAAGCAATTCTCTTACCTTACCCTTCCAAGTGGCTGAGACCATAGGCATGCGCCACCATGCCTGGCTAATTTTTTTTTTTAAGACAGGGTCTCACTATGTTGCTCCAGCTGGTTTTGAACTCCTGGGCTAAAAGCAATCTTCTGGCCTAGGCCTCCCAAATTGCTGGGATTACAGGTGTGAGCCACCACACCTAGCCTTGTACATTAGTTTTAAAAAGCAAATTTTTTTTTTTTTTTCCGCCTGGGCGTGGTGGCTTACACCTGTAATCCCAGCACTTTGGGAGGTCAAGGCAGGTGGATCACCTGAGGTCAGGAGTTTGAGACCAGCCTGGCCAACATAGCGAAACCCTGTCTCTAACAAAAATACAAAAATTCGGCATGGCAGCATATGCCTGTAATCCCAGCTACTCGGGAGGCTGAGACAGGAGAATTGCTTGAACTCAGGAGGTGGAGGTTGCAGTGAGCCGAGATCATGCCACTGCACTCCAGCTGGGTGACAAAGCAAGACTCTGTCTCAAAAAAAAAAAAAAAAAAAAAAGTGAATTTTTTACATGCCCTGGCCTTTCTTCTTCCACTCCCTTTTCTTCTCATGGACAGATATTTTTCAAGATAGATAGCTCCTACTCAAAAAGTCTTTTCCTTATTTAAGGATTGAGCCAGCTGGATACTTTATTATTATTTTTTTAAAAGCCTATTATTGGGGCATAATTAGATGGTTGGAGATGCAGTGTTGACTCTATCTTTCCCTCCATTGGCCACTGAGGATTTCTGTAACTGTCTTGTTTGAATGTGTGAATGCTGGTCTGGGAGATTTAAGAACTAGAATTGGCCTCAAAATGCTGACAGCATGCAGTGCATCTGGAACATTTGCAAAGTCCTTGGCAGATGCATGCACAAGATGCAATGACACCAAAACCATATGATAAAAACATAGGATGGTTTCCCAAAGAGAAAGAGCAAGGTCTTCTGCTCTTCTTGATAGAACCCTATCTATTATAGGATGTGATAAGGAGGACCAAAGATGACTGACTGCTGCCTCTAGCTTAGTACCTGAGGGAGTAAGGCACTATACACTTGGAGGAAGGAAGAATGATGGAGAAGCAGGTTTGGGGGAGATGAGTAAAGATGATGAGCTCACTTTGGGACATGTTGATTTTGAGATTCCTGTGGGACATCCAACTGAAGATGTCTGGAAGGCAGTTGGGTATGTGGTCTGTACCTCCAGGTAATGTCCAGGAGGCAGATGCAGATTTGGGAGCCATGAGAATGCAGTGGAAACAGAAGCCATGGGGCTCATTGAGATCACAACAACATAGTGAGAATAGAAGAGGCTCTTGAGTAGAAGCCTAAGGAACTCCAACATTTAAGAACGAGCAGAAGATAAAAGACCTATCAAGGAGACTGAGAAGGAATCACCATTGTTTTTAGGCTAATGTGAATGTCAAAATATTCATATTTTTCCAAATTAGAATAGCGCAAATAAAGACAATGAGATTATTTTCTTAATTGTATCTAAGTGCAGTACAGATAAACTTCATATTTTAAAATAAGATTTCTGAGGCTTTCCCAAAAGAAACAGAAGTACCAATACACACATGAAAAATTGTTCAACCTCACTAACAGAAATGCCAATCAAAAAAAAAATATATATATATATATACACATCATATTGGACTTTGGAGGAGGTCACTGTACATATTACTTAGGACTGGTGAGGGTGCAATGGGACAGGCCCTTTAGCCACTGCTGGTAGGACTAACTGGAGAGCAATTCATTTGTCCAAATCTATCAAGCACCATCAAAATCTTTACACTTTTCTACTTAGCAATTCTACTTTTTGGATTGACTCATATGCAATTAAGTAGATTAATGCAGAGAATTACGTAAAAGGATTCCTGCTGTAGCATTATTTATAAAAACAATAATTTGTTTTAAAATGTGAGTGTATAATTATATGGAAATAATTAAATCATGCTACATCCATCTATGTATACAGTAAAATTTATGTAATTGTATGCAATTACTAAAAATCATGTTTTGAATAAATAATTTTTATGAGAAAATGTTCAGTATAAAATAGTAAATGAAATATACATAGTTCCAAGTTATAATAAATACACAGACACATAGACACAGTAGAAGAAAACACTCAAAATACTCCAAAATAATAATAGTGGTTATTTGGTAATGATAGAATTACAAATAACATTTTTACTTTCTTCTTATATATATTTCTACGTTTTCTCAATTTTCTACAATGCACATTGTAATTTTTATACCTTTAAGTAAATACTCCTACTATTATATTCTAATCATATTTTCATTATTAAAAGTTATTTTTATTTCAAAATACTGCTACTATCTTTAAGGACATTTTCATAGAACCTAATTGGGAATTTTAGTTCTAATTCTTATATAATGTTACCACTATTTCTATACTGCTATTTTCAAAACAAAGGCAAAGCAAGGCATAATCAATCATTCTAGAAAGCCCCAAGTGATAGCTGGAAGTGGTGGTGCATGCCTGTAATCCCAGCTACTCAGGATGCTAAGGCAGGAGAATCGCTTGAACCCGGGAGGTGGAGATTGCAGTGAGCCAAGATCGCACCATTGCACTCCAGCCTGGGCAAGAGCAAGACTCCATCTCAAAAAAAAAAGCCCCAAGTGAATGCTAGCACTTATGTCAGACCAGGAAAAATTTTTTAATTTTTTTTTTTTTTTTTTTTGAGATGGCGTTTCACTCACGTTACCCAGGCTGGAGTGCAATGGCGCGATCTCGGCTCACCGCAACCTCCGTCTCCTGGGTTCAGGCAATTCTCCTGCCTCAGCCTCCTGAGTAGCTGGGATTACAGGCACGCACCACCATGCCCAGCTAATTTTTTGTATTTTTAGTAGAGACGGGGTTTCACCATGTTGACCAGGATGGTCTCGATCTCTTGACCTCGTGATCCAGCCGCCTCGGCCTCCCAAAGTGCTGGGATTACAGGCTTGAGCCACCGCGCCCGGCCAAAATTTTTAAATTATAACCCTAGTAATAACTGCAGGTGAAAATGTATAATATTAGTACTGACTATGATTTGGATCTGAGACAGCCAGAGACATAGTTTCTACATTAACTGAAGCTAACCATTCTAAACCATTAGGAAGTGAGTCCTGATCGCCTCCAACAATTATCAACTGAAAGGCAACCCTGAATTTTATTTAAAAAAGACTTAAAACTTTTTTGAAAATGTTCCTCCCACTTTGTCATACAATGATCTTCTTTATGAAATTTGTATTCTTAAACATTCTAATACAAATTCACTTGCTAACTGAACAAAGTGAAATTACTCACAGAGTGCTGTACATGCTTAAAGTTTACTGCTTGAAACAAAAGTATGATAACCAATTATCTTAGCTTCTTGCAAGTAAGAAGTCATTTTGTTGATAAACAATTTTATAGACTCAAGAGACATCAAAACCACTAAAACTCAGAAATCTTTCTTAATGACTCTGAGTTTAGCCAAAGATGTTGATAAAAAACCTAGAAAAATAAACTATCAACTAAACCATTTTATTCAAACATGTATGGTCTCATCAATTTCAACAGTAGATAATGATAATCATGACAACTCAAAATATTTTCAAAAACTTTATTTTTCAGAAAAAAAGTAATGAACTATAAGACTAAAGGGTGATTTAATCTGCATAGCTTTTAAGACTTTCCCTAAAAAATAAAGTAATGCATAAGAAAAAAAATTTCATTGTTAGATCTTGTATCTCAATTTTTGCTTTAAATAAAACATTTCACAAAAAATAGGCAAAAATTAATTTTATGATAAAGTTGGCAAAAAAAAGTCAGCAAGGAAAGAAAAAAACAGTGTGATGAATGATGCTGAGTCAACTGATTAGCTAGCTGGGAAAAACTAACTTAGATCCCCCTCATTCAATTCATCAAAATAACTCCAAATATTAATAGATCAAAGAGTTATATGTTTGGAAAAAAAATTTAAGAAAAAGTGTTATCTGCTTTTTAAGTGAAGGAATAAGCTTAAAAATTATATACAATCACAAAGGAAAAGATACTGAAACACTAATATCCTACCTGTTAATTGGTCCAAGAACATGAGCAGAGGATTTACCAAAGAAAAAAATAAAAATAAATACTAAAACATGAAAAATGTTCAAGTTCACTAGTATTCAAATACAAATAAAAACAAGGTACCATTTTTAGTCTCAAAATAGCAAAGATTTTTTTTAAATGACAACAATACGTTCTGGTGAAATTTATGTGAGGAAAAAAACACTCTGATTCAATGCTGATTTAGGGTGTAAATTGGTATACCCTTCTAGAAACTCAGTTAGCAACAGATAATGAGCCATTAAATGTTCACACCCTTTGATACAGTAATCCATTTCTAGGAATCTTATGAGGACAACCTAAAATGAGAGCAAAAATTTATGCACAAAGATGTTCAGTACAGCAACATGGAAAATAGCAAAATCTTTGAACTAATGACTAAATTTATATGAATAATTTGGAACTGTTTAATTCATGGTATGTTAGCAGAGTAAGTATCATGATGTCATTAAACATTATCTTTTCAATGAATTTTTTAATTAGATAGAAATGCTTGGGATAGAAAGTTATATGACAGAATTCAACATTATGTCCATGTAGCTTGATATTTAAAAGTTTTATAATGTGCGCATGCTCATAAAATTTCTATTACCTGCTTGTTTTATACTACCACAAGAAAATGGCCTTTCCCTGAATTTGGAGGATATATGTTGGGTGGTCTGACTTAAAATTCAGGCTATGTAGCACAAAAGAAATTTGCTGTGTGACAGCTAACAAATTAGACAGTCATTCTTCAGAAGAGGTTTAGGTTTGTGATAGAACCATTTCACACTTGAGCAATCAGAGCTTGATTAAAAGAAGCACTAGCAGGAATTTATTTAATAGTTATTACTGACTCCCCTAAGCAGTAAAGGACTGGCCAGCAAATGTATGTGCATGAATGTACATGGATGTACACACACATTAATATCCATTTAGGATATGATATGGTTTGGATGTTTTGTCCTCTCCAAAACTCATGTTGACATGTGACCTCCAAGTGTGAGGACCAAGTGTGAGGTGTTTGGGTCATGGGGCAGATGTTTCATGAATGGCTTCGTGCTGTCCTAGCAGTAATGAGTGAGTTCTCACACTGAGTTCACAGAAGATCTGGCTGTTTAAAAAAGCACCTCCTCCTTCTCTCTCTTGCTCCCTCTCTCGGTATGTGACATGCCGGCTCCCCTTCACCCTCTGCCATGATTGTATGCTTCCTAAGACCCTCACTGGAAGCAGATACCACCACTATGCTTCATTATATACAATCAGAACTGTGAGCCAAATAAACCCCTTTTCTTTATAAATTACCTAGTCTCAGATATTTCTTCCTAGTAACATCTATGAAGATGGATGTTACTAATGGACTAATGCAGAATTGTAGAAAATATCCTAAATATGGATTAACACAGAATATTAGAAAATATCCTAAAATGGACTAATATAGAATATTAGAAAACATCCTAAAATATTAGCAATACTTTTCTAAGTAGGGATATTTTAGAATTGTACTAATATGGTACCACTAGACACACGGGGCTATTTACATGAAATTAAATACAATTTAAAATTCCTTTCTTCAGTAGCACTGGTCACATTTCAAGGGCTCTACAGCCACAATAGCTATAGTGGCTACGGTATTAAACAGTGCAGATCTAGAACATTTCCACCGTTACATAAAGTTATGTTGGACAGTGCTGTTCTAAAAGTTTTTTTCATGTTCTTCTTTATACTTTTTCCAAATTTATTACAATATGCATTGTAGTAGATTCCACTTATTAACAGGAAAAAAACACTATGAGAAAAGAAAATGAGGTTAAGAGAGGAAATATTACACTACAGGTGTAGAGGACACATTCTGTAGAAAGAATCCTAGGGATATCATACTAGGTGGGGAAAAGCAGGTGGTCACACAGGCACTCAGGGAAGAACAGGAAAGGCTAAAAAGAGACATGGGAATAATAGACATTCCAAGGTAAGAAAGAACACAGGAATTCTAACAGCAAGGGTGGGGAAGGAGGCAATTAGAGCAAGAAGTTACAGGTTTCTTGTCTCTCCCCACTCACCAGCCATTACAGCTGCTGACCGCTGAGCTGGCTCAAAAGGACATTTCCCCCGGCCACTCTCAAGTCTTTCAACCTGCTGGAAACTGGACACGTCCTATAGACCAGAAGGGGGCAATTGGTTTAAGGGTCATAGAGAAGGTTCATGGTGAGAATTACAAAGATGGTCAGATGAAGGAAAAGGTCAATTCCCAGCAATCTTCCCTTCCACTCCCCACCCCAACTACCATCCCCATATTCCCAGTCAGCTATTCCTGCCCCTATCTACTCCTGCATTTCTCATCTCTGCTATCCTTTGTTCATCAGTTTATTCCTTTTCCCTCAATCCCCCCAGTAGCCAATACCCACATGCCCTGATGAAGGAATTCCTAGGACAGCCCAAGAAGCACCTAAGAGGCTGAAGGTAGGTCTTTCCTCTGAAACACTGCTGAACTGTAGGGTTTGCAACTGGCTGGACAATGTGCTACATGACAAGAAGGATCAAGAAGGAAGCGGGCCTCCTGAGGGCTGGAACCCTTAAAAGGGACAAAGAAAAGTACAGGCTGATAAAGGACCATCTGAAATCCAGAGGCCTAGAGAGACAAGGGTCATCCTCCTCCTATTCCCCACCCCAAGGATGAAAGACAGAGCTGCATAATATGACTAAGAGCAGAGGACGGGGAAACCTGCAAAGTCAGTAAAGAATGATACGAAGCTCAGATCAGAATTTGAGAGTTTGGTACGTAAGTACCTTCCTCACCCAAGGACTCCAGAGGGACTGACATGGGCAAGGAACAAGAGTTGTAAGAGCTCCATCAGGGCCAACCAGAAGTTACCTTAGTCTAGCATTTGGCACTAAGAGACTTCAAGATAACATCTAAAAACAAGGATGATTTCAACCTAGGACTGACAGGGAAGTTAACAGTGGCTGGTTGGGAGTCAAAGTTATGGCATGGAAACGCCAGGCATGATATCTTTAGTTCACAAACTGGGTTGGGCACATGGTGTCACTGGAGCCTAATTACTTCCATGGTAGCTGGAGCAGAAATATCAATATATATCCCTTGAACGTAAGTGTACTACTGGCCCACTACAATTGCTCGTCTCCTGCTCTAAATGGCAAACAAGGCTCTGATTTACTGAGAGTCTTGAAGAAGTCCTGTTAAAACTTTTGAAGACCCCAAAACGGGAATACTGGGTTAGAAGAGTCTGCTAGAAAGGAAGACTCCACAGAGGCCCAGCACTCCACTTGTGTGGCAGTGGGAGCATCCTCACCTGAGGAGAAAGATGAGTTTGGTAAGAGATTAAGAAGATGGTTGGGCACTCTAGAGATGTGATCCGTACCTCCTGCTGCTTCCCTTCTTACCTCTCACCTAAACTATGGCAGTAAACTCCTTTTCTGCACATCATCTAGCCACCACCCCCAACCAAGTTATTCTAATATCCACCCAAGACTAATCTTTTGAAGTATCAGTCACTGACTTAATAATACATTTTTGTGCAAGAGAATGACAAATAGCCTACCATTGCCTGGACTATAACCTCATTAGCCAAACCTACTTATTTTTGACTTCTTCTCAAAATGATCTTTGTTCTATCCAACCAGATCACCTGTTATTCCTGGAAAATAAATTATGTTTTCTATGCCTATAACTGCTGCCTTACATTTCTCCAAAGACTAAAAGGATGAACTTGTGTTCAGTTCTCATTCTCTTTAACCGTTAGGCACCATTTGATACTTCTGACTCACTCCCTTCCTTGAAATATTCTATTCTTTGACTCTCCTGAAACTCTAACCCTTCTGGAATCCCTCCCATCTGTTATTTCACTATTTCCTTCTTCTTCTTTCTAGCTCCTACATGTGTATCCTAGGAATCTATCCTTAGTCGCTTTCACATATGCTTCAAGGATCTCATTCATTCTTTCCAGCCAGATAGTCTATGAAAATCATTCTCTAAACTCTCCAGGTCCGATATCTTCCAAACTCTAGCCCATATTTTTATTTGACTGCTGGACTTCCTCACAGAGAATGCCTATCTGCACCTTAAAACTCAACATGTCAAAACTAGTTCTCTTTTACTTTCCCCAATGGTATCATCATGTCATCCAGGTTTCTAACCTTTGAGGAAGTGAGCCTCCTATTAACTAGGTAGGTTATGATTATTGCATGGTGAAAATGACATTTAACTCGGGTCTGAAAGAGGCAGGACCACTCCACTATATTCTCTATCTGAATGTTGAGATTCTTCATCGTATCATCACTGCATCAGTCAGCACAGTCTCTCAAAACCAGCTGTAGTAAAGCAAAGTCCCTGAAGCTGAAGGCCAGAGCTGGACAGGAAGGCTCTCTCTGAGCTATGGGTTGGAACTGGTCCCTTGGCCTTGGTCAAGAGGAGTACAAGGCATAGAAAGGACCTCTCCCAGGTGGTTAAGAAAAAAAAAAAAGAAAGATGGTTCCTAGTACATGAAACACATCAAATGCCACAAGAAATTGAAGACAGATAAGGTCTTCTGGACTGCAGGCTAGGCTAGAGGGACAGGATAGTGGAGCAAAGCCAGAGACAAACACAGGTTTAAATTTTGGCTCTGCCTCTGCTAGCTATATCATCTTAGATGTGATACTTAATTTTCCTAAACTTCAGTTTCCTTACTTATAAAATAGAAATAAATAATACCTAAGTATCATGATGTGGTGATAAGAATTAAACTTAATCATGAATGTAAAGTACCTAATATGAAGTCTTCATCAAAGCAGACACTCGACTGAATGGTCGTCATTGTTATTGTTTGATATTGCTGTTAGATGTCTAACATTTTTCTCTGTTAACTGCTGGAATTCCCTCAACAAAACAAATTATGATATTTTCCTCCGATGTCCAATGAGCTATCACTGAAGGACAGCACCCCACATTGTGGGAGCCCTTAGATCCAATGTTTGAACTTCCTTTTTGTAAGAACCTTCATTTCTCCACAATCAACTTTGAGCAAGTTGCTATGTCTGGAACAAAGCTCTCAAATAATTGTTTATATACAGTCTCAAAGTTGTCAGTCTCTAGGACATAAGAGGTTCAGCAGTGAGGATAAAGGAAGAACTTGGTGAAGCAGACTGGGGTTGCTGGGTAGTAGGATAAGACAGGTTAAGGCAGAAGAGAACCTTCAAAACGTCTACAGAGCAGACAGGATGTGACTCAAAGGGTTACCAGAGCTGACCTCTTTGGGGCTAGTCTCTATACTCTCCTTCAAACAAGCCTTGACCAAAGGATGGGCCATCATTTCATAAGCCTGCTAGACAGGAGGGTTCAGGGAAAGAGCTGAACTCGTGGGTGCGCAGGTCACAGATCCTTGGCTTCACTCTCCATTGCTGATGTTCCTCGAGAATAGATAGGCATCCAAGTCACACCAATCCTGACAGGTACATCCAGAAAGAACATTTTCTGTCTAGATACCTTACGTAACAGCTACTAGAGTCCCACCTCAGAGAAACAAGGAAGAATTAAAGGTCCTAGGAGACTAACTTGGAAAAATCACACTGTCTATAAGCCATGCCTCTGGAATTCATACCCATGGGATCCCAGAGCCTGGCAGAATGGAAAAAGACAAATATGGCAATGGCACTACCACTGCTACCTTATGAACTTAAGGAGAACTGTAGGGAAATTATACCTCAATGTTACCTGAGGGAATACAGAGATTTTCAACACCATCCTGAACTGGGAATCTTTACAGAATGAGGGAGCTATCCAGGTGCTAGTAGGGAGACTATTATCACCTTCATTATGGAAAGGACTCAACGTAAGTCCAACCCACCCCAAGGCAGCCCAGGGGGACTAAATGGAGCAATCATGCATATACAATTGTATGATTCTAAGCCAGAGATATGAGGGTGGTCTGTAACAAAGAGTGGTTTAGAGATACAGGTTGACTTGATCCAGGTGGCAAGGACAACTATGGACTGCAGAAGAGTCAAGACAAGATCTACAGTGAAGGATTAGGTCAAAAAAAGAAGCTGCTATATTCCCTCCTATTAGTCTATAGAACAGAAAGGGAAGCCACTGGATATAAAGGGCATGTGAGGCTTCTGACTCACCCCAGGGCCTTGTCACAAATGGGAGCTGCCAAAAGACCAGTGCTGACTCCTGTATAACTGATGGGAAAAGCTGAGAGTTCAGAAACAGTCATCAGTCCCAGAGATTATGACTAGCCTAGATGTGATTAGGGATACACATGTCCCAAGCCTGCCTGTGTTTGATGGTGGTGATGTCCAGGCCTTCAGCAGCAATAAACAGGATCTATAAGAAAACGTGATTGACAGAGTACCCACCCTGAAGGCAAGATCCAGAGTATAAGGTCAGCAGATATTACATTAGTGGAAGTGACATCAGAACCCATGAGAGGAGAGAGTCGCAGCCCATACACAATGAGGTTGGCAGTGGAGGTTAAGAGAAGGTAGTAAGAGACAGTCATGCACTATGGGAGGAAGAAATAGGCAATGGGCTGCACTAACTAAGAAATGGACCCAGGCTGCCTGGACAAAGAATACACAGGGCAAGGGAAACGCGAGTTTCTGGTTTCCAAAGTCTCTCCTAGATTTGTTGTTTCCGCAGCCCAACCAGCATCTCTAACTTCCTTAACTATCCCACTACATCTCTCTTTACGTTTTGTATACCTCACCCTCTACAGACAATCTCCCTCTCCCTCCCTCAGTGGCTTACACATACCCTCATCCCACGATGACAGCCCCTACACCCGATGCTTATCATGCACAATGGTTGCCTTGACCATGCTCCCATCATGGTCACTCACAGAAGACCCTTCCCATCCTCCCACCACCACCCCAAGTAACTCACACTGGTGCAGCCACCCTCTCCCTCTCCTCCCACCCCTGTCACTCACAATAACCCCGCACTTCGGATCAAAAGCGAAGGTGCCGCAAGTGAGGAGGTGAGAGGCATTGGCAATGGCGAGAATCTGGACAAAATTGTGACATTCATCCTGGGGGTCAGAGATGGTTAGAAAGAATCAGAAGCAGCAGGTATGAGGAAGGATAAGGTAACATCGGGACAGTTAGATGCAGCTTTAGGATCAGAGATGATGGGTGATGGCATGGTGTTAGAGTCTCTGCCTGGGCCCATTGGGATGGGAGCATTATAGGGGACTGAGAGTCAGGGCTGGGCCAAGGTCTCAATTGACGCTCAAGACAAGGCTCAGATTTACACTTACCTCTTTCTTGCCTTTCTTCCTACAGTTCTGTTTGTGAGCCTCAGGAACCATCCAGTCAATCTGAGAAAGGAGGAGTGATCATTTCACCCTGATTCCCCTAACATCAAACTTCCTCGATGTTAGAGATTAAACTGTTCCATGAACTCCATCAATTTGGGAGCTTTAAAAGTCCCCCTAGAGCACTGTTTTTCAAATGGAGGTCCCCGTCTTATTACTCATTAATGAGTAATAAATTCTGAAATCATGAGCAACATCATTTTTAATGAAATAGAATATATCAAAATGTATCACATACAGGAGAGTAGATATTGTTTCAAGAAAGGTTTCTTTCAGTACATAATTGTGTACTGAGCCACAATACACAGTACACATTGAATATCCTTTATCTGAAATGCTTGTGACAGAAGTGTTTTAGATTTCAGATTTGGGGATATTCACAGAATATATACAGGTTGAGCATCCTTAATTTGAAAATCCAAAATCCAAAATGTGCTAATGAGCATTTCCTTTGAGTGTCATGTTGGCACTCACAAAGTTTCAGATTTTGGAGTATTTTGAATTTTGGATTTTTATATTAGGGATGCTCAAACTATATAGTTCTTAATAATAGTCAAAAAAAGTTTGAAAGCTGTTTTCCTAGAACATTATAATTTTAATGATCCCTCTGCCCGCTGTCACCTGAAACCTGGTCACTGTGGCCTCCTCCCTATCATCATGAGCCTCCTTCATATTCTCCCCAGTCACCCTGACCCCCCATCACTCTTAGCTAAGAAAGCAAAGTGGATGATCTCCCCCTGTTCATGTCTCCCAACTCACCCCCTCCTACTACCTCAGCTGTTACATCTTTAGTTATTATGAAACCCCCCACTGACACACTCATTTAATCACATGCTATGGAGCCAGGGGTCCTTCCCTCTTTCATCTCTCACCCTGCGGGGTTTCTCCCCTGAAAAGGGCAGGGATAAAGCGAAGATGGTGTCCCGGGCGCCAACGTAAAGTGTGTGGGAAGCAGGATCCACAAGGAGAACAGAGTAATTGTATATCTGAGGGACAGCGAACCGGGTGAGATAGGAGTCAGCCTCTGGCAGGAAGAGAGGAGAGAGTGATGTTAGCGATCGCTTCCTAGGGGTTGAGTCCACAAGAGCAAAACCAAATGAGCCAATTTTTGTTTTCTTCTAAGTACCATCTATTTAGCAGCCATGGGGGAAAATACCAGAGCCTTGACAAGTTAACCAGAGACAGATGAGGCCAGAATATTTAGCACACAATCCAGTGGGTAAGTATGCTTTTTCTATAAAAATAGAGTGCTAGTCAGACACCGTTGCTCACACCTATAATCCCAGCACTTTGGGAGGCTGAGATGAGCAGATCACTTGAAGTCAGGAGTTCAAGACTAGCCTGGCCAACATAGTGAAACCCCATCTCTACTAAAAATACAAAAATTAGCCAGGTGTGGTGGTGCATGCCTGTAGTCCCAGCTACTTGGTAGGCTGAGACAGGAGAATTGCTTAAACCCAGGGGGCTGAGGTTGCAGTGAGCCAAGATCTCACCACTGTACTCCAGCCTGGGTGACAGAGTGAGACTCTGTCTCAAAAAAAAAAAAAAAAAAAAAAAAAAAAAGCACTCTAATAAAATCACAGCATAAATATTAAATCTGTAATTTCTATTCATAACGTGATATACAAATTGAAAATACCTATAGAAGGTACAAGTACTTTCCTCTCCTAAATTTGTTTCTTTTTTCAAATCACTACTTAATAGCAATTTTTTTACTTAGAAGGGAAATGTTTCATTCTTTTCACCAACACATTAGGAGTCTATCTCCTCTCTCTCTCTCACCACCCTTGGCCTCCCTCCACCCCATTCCATGCAAAGAGGTAGAGAGTGTAGTGGGAAAGAGTGTGTGTTCTGGAAATGGTCCAGCCTGAGTTTAAATGTGGCTCTTCTACTTACCTGATGTATCATCTTGAGTAAGTTATTTGCCCTCTCTGAGCATCACTTTCCCCGTCTTTAAACACCACCATCCAGAGTTGTTGGGAGAATCAAACGAGATAGCCTAGGTGAAAGCACCTCGACCAGGCGCAGTAGCTCACATTGGTAATCCCAGCACTTTGGGAGGCGGAGGCGGGCAGATCACTAGGTCAGGAGTTCAAGACCGGCCTGGCCAACATAGTGAAGCTCCATCTCTACTAAAAATACAAAAAATTAGCTGGGTGTGGTGGCAGGTGCCTGTAATCCCAGCTACTCGGGAGCCTGAGGCAGGAGAATCACTTGAACCCGGGAGGTGGAGGTTGCAGTGAGCCAAGATGGTGCCACTGCACTCCAGCCTGGATGACAGACTGAGACTCCATTTCAGAAAAAAAAAAAAAAAAGCAAAAACAAAAAAAAACCTAAAGTTCATATCAGCATTCAAAACTCTCATTTAAAGATTGGAATAAATAAGTTGGCATGAATTTACCTTCTTAGCTCAACCTCTGGTTCTGTGGACCCTACCCCTACACCAATAGAGCTCTGATCTACCTGCTTCCTCTGCTCAGCACCCTGAAGACGGTAGGCCAACAACCCATTCATTCCTAGATGTGCTGATGTGAGTCCCACCCACTCCATCCTCCCACACCCATTCTCACCTCTGTGCTACCCTGCCTACTCTCTCATGCTTAGTATAAGCCCTGGATCACCTAATTTATCCTCATATCCCCAACTCTGCTTCACCTTGCTTGCCATCTAAACATCTCTGGATGCCTGGACATCAATTCAGCCTGGCAACCTCAACTTACTTTGTGGCTATTGCTCGGTCGCAAAATGAAACCCCAGGCTCTGGCCACAGCTTCGCCTTCTGGAATCACAGCATCCCTATACGGTATTAGTCTGAGTTTAAACTCTAAACTACTACTACCCAGTCGGGAGTTGTAACCAACAGGTTGTACTCTTGGCTTCACTGGTTCTGCCTGCCCAAGGTGCTAACAATCAACGCCCAGCGAGAAGAAAGCAAGGTCCATGGCCATGCTCATGCCCACCTCAGCGGAGTCTAAAATGTGAAGGGCCCCAATGATCACTTTTAACCTTGTGACGTCTCCTAGCTTCTTCCACATCTTTTCAAAGGATCATGTGCCCCTCCTCTATTTTCCCTTCTAAAGGCTTGAAAAATCATTTAAGCAGAACTTTACATCAACACATTGAATGGTTTATCAATATTCAATATAGGGAATGGGCAGAGGCAGCAGAGAACGTTGAGGAAATTAGGAGAGTTAACGTGGATCCAATAATGGGAGAATGCGAGCTGGTGCCAGAGACGTCAGGGGAGCAGGAAGAGGGGTAGGAAGATTAGGGCTGTGAGCAGGGCCAAAAGGCTCCAAGGATGTGTAGAACTGATAGGGAAATGAACGAGAAGATGAAAATGCTGAGCTGGGGACCAGGATGGACAGCTGGAGTAGAATGAAAGACTGATGGGTCTGAGAGCAGAGTGGACTTCAAGCTGGAATGATGGACTCAGGTGTATGTGCGGGGAAACAGGGGAATAAGGGAGATGGAACTTCGAAATGGACGACCTCGAGCAGCCCCCACTCGGGCTCCGGGCCTCAGTGTCCGAGTCTGCACGGTGAGGAATAGACGCTCCTGCGGCTCTAGGAATAGGGCCCGCTAGAGCAGCCTGGGCGTGTCGTGGGAGCCGAGGCGCGGGATCCGGGCTGGGGATGCGGGGCTGGGGGACGCGCGGTGGGGATGCAGAGGGATGCGGTGAAGCGCGAAGGTCTCGCCCGACGCCGGGCGGGGCGTGGGCGGCGTGGAACGCCATACGCCAGGCTGAGAGGCCCAGGTCCCGCCGCGAGGTCTGGGGAGCAGGTGCGTGTGGGTGTGGGCGCGAAGGACTGAGGGCGAGGGCGCCCGTGCCTTACCAGAACTGGGAAGCGAGGTCCTGGGCACCGAGCGGGGGACGCGGCCGTATACCGGGCCGCTCAGCACTGCGAGCAGTATCAGCGGGAAGGGCGAGGCTGTAGGCGGCCCGGGACCCGGGCGGGGCCGCGCGACAGAGACCGGCATCTTTGGCTCCGCCTGGCCGCGAGTGAGGCGCAAAATAACGCCTCAGCTCAGGGTCCCCGGGCTATCGGCCTCGGCCCCACTCGGGACCCCTCGGCTCGGTCCGGCTCGGCCGGAGGGTGAGGGATGCAAAACAGCCCGGCTCCGCCCCCTCTAAAAGGGTCCAATGGTCGAGCCTTCGTCTTCTTCCAGCCAATCGGGATTGAGTGGAGGCGGGGCTGAGGTGAGGCGAGGCCTAACCCAGGCAGAGGCGGAGCTAAACCCAGGTGAAGGTGGGAGTCCTGCCTTGGAAGTGGGCGTCCTGCCTTGAAGTGGGCTGGGGCTGCCAACAGTGACCTCGAGTGGTGAGTTTGCTCCTGCTACTCCAAAAACTCAAATGCCCATATCTGTACTAATAAGAAAAACTTACTAATAAGGGGAAGTGAGTACACGCACCAAGCTTCTCAAAATTATTACTTGGCAAGCATTTAAGGATGGCTGCCTATGTACCGGGCAAGCACAGCGTAGCGCGCGCGCGCGCGCGCCCACACAGACACACACACACACACACACACACAGACACACACACACACAGACACACACACACACACACACACACACACACACACGATTCTACAGAAAATACTAAAAATCAGGGCCCTAGCCCTAAGGAATTCACACAGGAATGGGGTTTCCAAAAGTAAAAAATAAAATAAAATAACTGCAAATAGATTATTGCAATACAAAACAATGCATGTTTGCTATCATAGCGTGCAATAAGTGTGCGGAAGGGCCAGGTTTTGCCGCAGGAAATCAGGAAGGTCTCACAGAAGAGGTGACATTTGAACTGAGTTTTCTAGGGTTAGTAGGCCTTTGAGGTCGAGGAACAAAGACTGCCTATAGGCATATCCACTTGGTTATCCTACAAACAAGGCAAGCATAGGTCCTGAGCATAACTCACTATCTCCCCCATCCCAACCCTCGCTCCTTCTTCAGGCACTTAGTCTTCTAACTTACAGCCTTGCAAGTAATCTTTGCTTTCTCCTCTTTCACCCCTCATTGTAATAGTTATCTAGGTTGCAGAACAAATGTAACAAATTAACCTCAGAATTTGGTGGTTTAAAACAATAATAAACTTTTATTATCTGTCACAGTTTCTCTGCATCAGAAATTCAGGAGTAGCTTAGCTAGGTGGTCTGGCTCCCAGTCTCTCACAAGATGGCAGTCCAGATATCAAATGGGGCAGCAGTCCACTGAAGGTTTGACTGAGGCTGGAGGATCCACTTCCAAGATGGCTGACTTCCATGCCTGCCAAATCGGTAATGGCTGTTGGCAGCAAGTCTAGGTTGTTCTCCATATGAACTTCTCCATGGGGCTGCTTCAATGTCTTCACAAAATGGGGTGACCTCAGAGCAAGTGATCCAAAAGAACAAGGCAAAAGAGCAACTGATATATTTGTGACCTCGCCTCAGAAGTAACACACAATCACTGTGCCATATTCTATTTGTCACACAGGCCAGCCCTGATGCACTGTGGAAGGGGACTTCACCAGGTGGTGTACAGGGATTTCAGTGGGAATAGAAGGATTTCAGCCTCCTTTCTTGGAGACTGGCTACCATGCCCATATGTAAGAAGTCATTATGTCCTTATAAATCTAACTAAAAAATAACTAAATCCATCCTTTTCTTTCCATTATCATCGTAGTTGAGGTCATCATCATCATTTGCCTGGACTGTGTGATAGTTTTATTTAAAAAACAAAAACCTTGCCCCCAATCTCTCCCCTTCCAGGCTGCTATCAGGATAATCTTTCTAAAGTGCATTCAACAGTTATTAAAGGCCTACTATGTGCCAGGCATTTTACTAAGTACTAGAAAAAATAAGAAGACTTGGTCCCTTGGCTGGGCGTGGTGGCTTATGCCTGTAATCCTAGCACTTTGGGAGGCTGAGGCAGGAGGTTCACTCAAAGCCTGGAGTTCAATACCAGCCAGGTCAACATAGTGAGACCCTGTCTCTACAAAATAAAAATAATAGTAAGATGTGGTGGCACACACCTGTAGTTGCAGCTACTTGGGAGATTGAGGCAGGAGGATTACTTGAGCCCTCGAGTTCAAGGCTGCAGGGAGCTGCAATCGTTCCATTGCACTCCAGCCTGCCTCAAAAAAAAAGACATGATCCTGAATTCAAATTGCTTAGCCTGGAGGGAAAATCAGACATTTTGGATCAGTACTTCAAATCTTCTCTCTGAAATCTTTCTAAAACCAACCTCAACACAATGGGACCTCCACCCCTTTGAGTCTCTTACTCTAGCACCACTACGTGCCTTTCCTAAGCTGCTTCTCAGCAATCTAGCCTAGGCCTTAGTCCCTTCTCTGAACATGATTTTTTGGTTATTTTTTCTTTTGATTTTTTTTCAAAAATCTTTTTTCAATTTTTTTGACAGAACATATAATAAGAGGTTCATTTTACATTGCAACCTAATCACACTTAAGTACATACATTCATGAACTTAATGTGCATATTAGTGAGTTAAATTTTTAATGAAGTCATACTTACATTATATTTACCTTTACTTCAGGTGCTAAATTCTAATTTTTCTTCCTATCATGTTACATTTTATTCTATTCCATTTTTTTAAATGCTGGTTGCAGCTCACTAAATTGATTTTATTACTCACTAATGAGTTGAGATCTGCACTTTGAAAAAAAATCACTGTTCATGTAGTCTCATTCATACTAATTTAATTAATAATGATTTTCTACATCTTTCAAGGCCATATCTTTCTCTTCAGCTGACGCACACATCCAAGTGCCTAATGGACATTTCCACACAGTGTAACCACAGGCATCTTGATTTCAATATGTCCAAAACTGAACTGTCATCCCCATCCTCATCGCATCCTGGTAACTGTGTGGCTGCCAGAACCAATGTTCCCCATCTCCAGCTGTCTAAACCAGAGACTTTGCATTTGTTTATTCAATAAGTATCCATTGAATGCCTACTACGTTCTAGGCTCTGTCATTCTGGATTCCTCCTAATCAATCTAATCAATCACAAAGGCCTATCAATTTTAACTCCTAAATATTTCTTCCCACATCTCTGCATCCCCTCTACCAACACTCTAATTCAAGCAACTATCTCTTCTTGCTTGCGCTACTTCCTACTCTAGTCTTGTCCCTATGCCCTGCTGCCACCACCCCAATCTCAGTCCCCAATCCGTTCCTTTTAAGGCAGGGAAGGCAGGGAGAAGGTTCTCTCCAGTATACAAATCAGATCATGTCACTCTTCTGCTTAACACTTCAGTTTGTCTCCCCATTCCAGCCCACCCCACCTTTGCTGTGAGATAAGATCCAAAATCTTTAATATAGTCCACAAGATCATACATGTTCTGGCCCCTTGCCCATCTCTCCTGCTTCATCTTTGCCACTCTTCTTCCACATACTATACTCCAGACTGGCTGAGCTCCTTCATTGTTTCAGAATTCCCTCTGTCTGGAATGCTCTCCATGCCCCTGTTTGGCTAATTCCTATTTAGTTTTGTTGATTCAGCTCAGAATGATAATCCCTGTCTCCAAGAAGCACCCCTCAATTCTTCAAGTTCGTGCCTTTCCAATATGTTCCCATCCCCTCTCTGTAACACATATCATACTACATTATCATTGCCTAAGGTACTTCTCTGTCTTCCACTAAGTCCCAGGAGGACAAAGATTATGATAGTCTCAGAGTCTAGCACAGTGCCTGGCACTGAGCAGGAAGTCAGTAAATATTTGGTGAGTGCTATTACGTTGTTCAAATATTCATGTACTACACTAGGTCCTCCAAGAAGCAGACATCAAGATGAGATTAAATGTACAAGGATTTTACTAGAGGAAACACCTGTGAGAGAAAATAGGGAAGGATCCAAGAAAGGCTAGGAGAGCAGTCAGACTGTGATGCAAGTGAAGAAGAAAGGAAAGGACGTATCCAAGACGTTGAAAGTTCAGCAAGACTGTTGGGAATCATCAGGGCAACATTGCCCATTAGAGGAGTGCTGTGTGAGTAGTGCTGTGTTTCCCAGGGATGGGTCTGCCTTAGTATCTCCACCACATTCAGTCAGTGGTCAGAAGATAGCCTCCATGCAATGTGGCAGTCGATTTCTAAGGCAGCAGCTAATACCCTTGGTCAGTTATACTCCTTGTAGTTTAAAGTCTGCAAGGTGCTTTCTCATGACCCTCAGAAAACAATTCTTATGTCATAGTTCCCATTTCTGGTATGATTCTTTGCATATTTTTAATAAATGCCATAGAAGGTACAGAAAGAAATTAATAGTAGGTAGGAGCAATGGGTGGTATGGTTTGGAAAAAGGCTAGTGCTCAAGTTTGAATGTATCCCCCAAAGTTCATTTTCTGGAAACTTAATACCCAATGAAATGGTGTTCAGAGGTGAGGCATAATAAGAGGTGATTAGGTCATAAGGGCTCTGCCCCCATAAATGGATTAATATCGTTATCTTGGAAGTGAGTGAGTTATTGAGAGAGTGGGTTTGTTGTAAAAGTGAGTTCAGCTCCCTGTTGCTGTCTTGCTCTTTCGTACCCCGTTGCTCTTTTGCCTTCTACCATGGGATGACACAGAAAGGATGCCCCCACTAGACGTGGGATTCTCAAGCTTGGAATTCCAACCCTCCAGAATTTAAGAATACATTTCCTTTATTTATAAATTACCTGTTCTGTGGTACTCTGGTATAGCAACACAAAGGGGAGTAAGACAGTTAATGTTGGGGTTGAGCCTAGTAAGGTAGGTGAGGTCAGTTATAATAGACCCTCTAAGTAAAAAGGAAACAAACCGTTTTTAAGGCAAAGAATGATCTGATCAAAATATTTTTACAAAGACAATTCTAACATCATTGGAAAGGATCATCAGGAGATTAGAGACAGGAAGGCTAATTTGGACTGTATGGGGAAAAGAGCTGTTGGGAAGCTATCCTTTAAACTGAAACACAGGAACTCTATTGGATATCAGATTATAGTGTTTAAAAAAGATCATGGGTTACATATTTCCCTTCTTACCATAAGGAAGAGTTGATAGGAGCAAAATGGTTTAGTGGGACTAGAACACAGGGAGGCGACTCTTTTCTTGTTGAAATATCTAACCTGTCCTGTGTCATTCATTGGAACACTGCCCCACCCCACTTCCAACCTGCATATAGGCAAGGAACTGAGAATATAATAAAGAAAACAGGAAAAACTGCACATTTCTAGCTCGGAACTAGCATTATCTTTCCCTCTCCTGTGGAATTCAGAGAATTCCTATCCAACCAGACAGAGTTGAAGACCCAGACCAACCAGCTGTTAAGGACCAGGGGACGCTCCTACTCCATCTGGAGTTCATCAAAGGGACTGTGGGAATCAACTTCAAGTAAGTGAGAACGGGCATGAAGAGAGGGACAGAGTGTGAAAAGACTAAAAAGAACTTTCTGAAGGTAACCTATAACTTCCATGAGGGCAGGGACCGTTGTCTATATGTCCACTGTACTCCAGTCCTAGCACAATGCATGACACATAACGTACCCACCACGGATGTTCAGTGAACAACATAGCGACTGGCGGAAGGAAATGATGTGGAAGGGAAAAGTTAAAACCAAGAACACAGTCGGTGGGGGCGCTACTGGGATGTTTCAGGAAGGGAAGGGGTAGAAAAAGAAGTGTCAGGTTTAGCACAGTATTTCCCACAGATTGCCAAAATTCTACCTAAGGGACAAAGAAAGACTGTTCCCAGGGCGTCTGGGGACTTGGAGACCGTTTTCCTGAAGCGCCACCTGAAGTTCACCCTGAGGCGTCTGGGCCCCGCCTTGCCCTCAGTGAGCCTCCCGCCCAGCCGCGGCGGCCTGAAGGGGGCGCCTCCAGACACGCGGGCGCACGCTGAGAGCCGGGAGGGCCAGGTGAGGGGGGCTCTGTCTTCCGAAGATACGGGCGCTTCTCCACGCCTCAGGGTAGGAGGGACTGAGGGCCTCGGGGAGGGAGGACAGCCCGAGAGCGGTGGGCACCACTTCGCAGGCTGGGCGTGGGCCGAGCTCGGTCCCGCCCTCAGGCAGATGTTGACTGCGCCGGCCCGGGCGGGTGCGAGGGAAGGACTGACGCTCAGAGGCCCCTGACGTAGCTGTCAGAGCCATCCCTTCCCGTACTGTCCTGGGCGGCCAGGCCTGCCCGGAGTCTGAGCCCGGAGCCTCCTCCGCGGGACCCCCAGGCCCAAGGTCCCGGCTATTGATCAGCCAGACACGGTAGACACCATGCTGAGGGCCCACGAGGCTTGCGGGGTGCAGCGGGCTGGGGGCGAGGTGGGGACCAGAATTATGGCGTGATCGTGGCTCTGCAACCTCCGCCTCCCGGATTCAAGCGATTACAGGCTCCCGCCACCACGCCCGACTAATTGTTTGTGTTTTTATTAGAGACGGGGTTTCACTATGTTTGCCAGGCTGGTCTTGAACTCCTTACCTAGTGATCCGCCCGCCTCGGCCTCCCAAAGTGCTGGGATTACAGGCATGAGCCACCGCGCCCGGCCACGAGAATGTTTTCATTTCGTTTAAAGTGAACCCATAAAGTCAAAGAAAATGTTTTGATTTTTTTCTCACATGGAGAGGTGGCAAATGAGATTTTTAGGGCCCACAAAATCCATTAACTTCTTTTAATCTTTTTTTAATGAGGAAAGGGGCCCACGAAGACGAAAATGCTTAGGCCCATGAAAACTTTAATGGGGCCCTGCCAGATGGAGTACCATTGAATAATTTATCACGTGACAGAGTGAATGAGGGCGTGTAAAGGGGCCCTAACCTAGAAAGATCAGCTTGGAACAAAACATCCACAGAGGGAGACACAGCGAGAGGTCGATCTGTGAGGGGAGGATCTCCCAGGGTTCGGGCACAGGAAGGCCTGGCAGGAGGATCGAGAGTTGGGCAGAAGGCAGAAGTAGAACTTTAGGGCCAGGGTAAAGAGTTTGGATTTTGTTTCCAAAGGTGTAATTGAAAGTCCTCGCAGGGTTTTTAGTTTGGGTGTAACTTGGTGGTTTGGGGGTGGGTCAAGGCCCTGTTCCAGGTTTAATCAATTCGCAGGGAGGAATCATTAAGCAAGTGTTCTTGGCAAAAGTGGAGAGTATTAGGTCAAAATAAGGTCAGATCCTGTGTTATCGAGGTGTTGTGGTGCATGCCTGTAGTCCCAGGTACTTAGGAGGCTACGGTGGGAGGATCACTTGAGTCTGGGAGGTGGAGGTTGCAGTGCTATGCCCAAACACATCAGATGCATGAATTGATGTTTGAGGATATAAGGAAGAGAGCTGCCTCTTACCTCATTTAAAATACAGTCCCAGTTGCACATTAATGTGGGATTGAAAAATGACTGCAAGCTGAAACCACTCAAAGAGATCTTAAACACCAATGGGAAAAATTACAGTAGTTCTGTAACCTTGAAAAATTGTCCAAACACTAAATCTTTCTTACTAAGTGCATAGGGAAATGTAAAACAGTAAAACTATTTCATACACTAATT
Source organism: Sapajus apella (assembly GCF_009761245.1). Classification (NCBI taxonomy): domain Eukaryota; kingdom Metazoa; phylum Chordata; class Mammalia; order Primates; family Cebidae; genus Sapajus; species Sapajus apella. Next base: position 595,157 of record NW_022436992.1, on the reverse strand, counting down.
TAAAACATTAGAAACATTGAGAGCTAAAGTGTTTTATTTGAAGAAAAAAACTTACCAAGAGTAGTTTGAACTGTACTAGTTTGCTTCTCATAGTAAAACTTATGAGAGAGCAAACATTTTTTGTGTGCCATGGCAAACTGTCATAATTCTTTCTAAGTTTGGGTCAGTTTCCTACATTTTATTCTTTGTACCTTCAATTTTGTAAAATATCTCTGAAAGTTTCCTTAATAATGAAGCTTTTTGCCAGTGGCACTTTCTGTAGGATGTCTTCATCCTTTTCACCACAATGACTTTCCTCAAGTATTTTGATAAGTTTGCCTTCACTGAATTCCTCTGACTGCTTCTCTAGAGTCTATCAGATAGTGGCAGTGTCAACACTCTCATAGTCAGCTGTTTCTTCTTTAACTCCACTTACGTTAGATTCAGATTTCACTCTCGACACTATCATTTTTTATTTCTTTGCTGCATTCTTTATTGGCTAGTTCCCTCTTTCAGTTTTCGTTTTTGTAAAACGTCATATGGGCTTATCACTAGGAGACAAAGAGGCAACACAACTATGCACTTTGCTGTCTGTGCTTTAACTGAATAATGGATCTGCAGTAACCAGTCACCAACAGACTTTGAAAGAAGTGATATAATTAATTACTGATGAAGATGCACTGATCACTGTATTATATCAGTACACTATACTATATCAGTATACTATACTATTGATTCTGATAACTATGTAGTAATTTGTGAACTGAAAAGCTAGAGACAATTTGTACTTTATGTAATTACAGTTAATATTCCATGGTAACTGAAATTTGAACTGTGTTGTTGGAGGACTGATGTTAATTAACTAAACTGTAGTAACTGAAATGTGTATACACTGGAACCATGCAAAATGAGGACTGCCTCTACTTTAAAATGACGTTTTCAGATGTGAGAGAAGATGGACAAGGGAAGTAGAAGCTCATTATACATTAAATAAGGCCTCTGACTGCCTATTGTGAATCTTTCCATGTGAACTTCAAGTTCGGCATTCCATGTAGAAATTGGCCCCATGTACACACAGTTTAAAAATATATTTTGTGCTTTCTTGGTAAATACATTATTAATTGATTTGGATTTCTGGTTCAAGATGACTTTTTAAAGATTAGGATATTCATTCATTTATTTTTCTAGCTGTATCCTGCACATAATTGGAACTCAATTTTTTAAAATGTTGAATGAACAAATGCTGACTTCCACCATTCAAAAAGGGAAGTTTGAAGTGAATAACTTCGCAGATTCATATGGGGAAATACACCTATATGTATTCTTAAATCATTTTTAAAGAGTCTAAATTCCGAAGTGTTTCTGAAAATTATCATAATTATCTTTCTCTTGGTCACAGGGGAAATCAAAGAAGCTTTAAGTTTCCCTGCATTTTTTAGCTAAAAACAATTATATAGAATGATTTTAGTTCTCAGAGGTGGGGACTTATTTTTTAGCTATCTTTTTAGCTATCTTTTTTATCAGGTTTTTTTATGTTTTCTTTTGATTGTCCTAATATTCTTTTTGAAATATTGTTATTATTAAATATAACATATAGAAAATATCATAAAACATGAATGTATAGTTTAATAGTATAAAGTGAATACCCAATAACCACAATAAAGATCAAGAAATAGAACATGAGGCTGAAAGTGGTGGCTCATGCCTGTAATCCCAGCACTTTAGGAGGCCAAGGTGGGAGGATCGCTTGAGCCCAGGAGTTTGAGACCAGTCTGGGCAACATGGTAAAACCTTGTCTCTACCAAAAAAAACACACAAAATTAGCGAGGTGGTGTTGTGCATGCCTGTAGTCCCAGGTACTTAGGAGGCTGAGGTGGGAGGATCACTTGAGCCTGGGAGGTGGAGGCTGCAGTGAGCTGAGATCAGGCCACTGCTGTACTCCAGACTGGGCAGTGGAGCAAGACCCTGTCTCAAAAAAAAGAAATAGAACATTACCAATACCCCAGAATCCCCTCCTTTTGTCTCTTCTCATCATAATGCCTTCCTTCCTTCCTAGAGAAAAATCACTACCCTCATTTTTGTAATTATCATTTCTTTGCTTTTCTTTATAGCTTTATCACTATGCGTCTCTAAACAATATAGCTATTTTTGCTTATTTTTTAAATCTATGTAGGTGAAATTATGCCATATGCATATGTATTCTTTGTGTTTTGCTGCTTGTACTCAATATTATGTTTCTAAGAATCATCCATGTTGCCACATGCAACTGTAGTTCATTCATCTTCATTGCTGTATATGCAAGTATACTATGATTTATCTATTTTAATGTAGATTGGCATTTGTGTTTTTTCAATTTTGGGTAATTGAGAACAGGACTGTTTCTAATAGTCTTTTGGCTGCTATGATCTGACCTTTTTCATATATCCTGGTATATATGATTGTTTAAAAATTATATGATTTTCATATATCCTGGTATATATGATTGTTTAAAAATTATATGATTAAGAACAAAAAATCCAAAAAGTTCTACAGATAAATTATTATCATTAGTGAGAGAGTATAGCAAGGTTGTTAAATATAAAATCAATATACAAAAATTATAGCTGAGCACAGTGGTTCATGCCTGTAATCCCAGCACTTCAGTTGCCAGAGCTGGTTAGATTGGTTGAGCTCAGGAGTTCAAGACCAACCTGAGCAATATAGCAAGACCCCATCTTTATAAAAATTTGTTTTAACTAACTATATTCCTATACATTAGCAACAAACTAAAAATGAAATGTGAAAAGATGAGAGGAGGAGAAACTTTGTCATTGATAGTTCTTTGAAATGTAAATTAATATTTAAAAATTGACAGATCCCTAAGACTAAAATTTAACAACAGACAAAGATATCTTTTGGGGAAAATTATACAACAGTAGATTATTTTAGATTTTCTACATATGCAATCATTGGCACGCAATGACAATTTCTTTCTTTCATTGCAATGCCTTTTCTTTATTTGTCTTACCTCATTACTACCTTCGCTACAGTGCTAAATAAAAGTGATGACAGCACGCTCCTTGTCTTACATGGAAAGCTTTCAACATATCACCATGAAGAATAATGTTTGCTCTCCATTTTTATAAATGTCTTTTATAAGATTATTCCTATTATCTATTCTTAGTTACTCAGTCTTTATCATGCACAAATGTTGGGTTTTAAACAAAGGCTTCTTTTGCATCTATTGAGATGATCATATCATTTTTGTCATTTACTTTTTTAATGTGATGAATTACAGTGATTGATATTCTAATGTTATATCAATATTAGGTTCTTGGGATAAACTCAAGTTGATCATGCTGTATTATTCTTTTCATATATTATTAATTTCAATTTCTCTCTATTTTATTTAGAATGTTTACAAGTTTATAGGTGAGATTATCCTATAATTTATTTCTTATTGTACCTTTATCTGGTTTCATTTTCAAAGATTGTGCTAACCTCATAAAATTAATTGAGGAGTGTTCCCTCTTCTGTTCTCTAAAAAAATTTAAGATTTAAATTCTTGGCTGGGTACAGTGGCTCACACCTGTAATCCTAGCACTTCAGGAGGCCAAGGTGAGTGGATCACTTGAGCCCAGGAGTTTGAGACCAGCCTGGGCAACATGACAAGACCCCATCTCTTAAAAAAAAATTGACATTCTTGATCTTTTCAAGTGTGATGGAGCTCATCAGTGGAATCATCTGGCCCTCTAACTTACTTTGTGGGAAAATATCTGATTACCAATTAAATTTCCTTAATGGTTATAGACTATTCAGTTTTCTAAAATTTCTTTAGTATTGATTAGATACATTTTTCTAGGAATTTGTCCATTTTATCAAACTTATTAGCTTAAAGCCATTCATTATGTCCTCTTATAACCCGTTTCATGTTTCAGCATTTGTAACAATGTCCCTTTCTCATTCCTTATATTGGTTCTTTGTTCTCATTTGTTCTCATTTCCTAATCTGAGTTCTGGGGATTAGTAAAAGTAGCCAGGAGTATTGGAGGCAGAGAAGCAGCATGAGCAAATGCACTAAAGTGAATGTATTTGGTATTGTTTCCATGAAAACCTCAAGGTAAAGCTTCTAATTAGGCTAACAATCAAGTAATGACAGGTCTTAAAGAGAGTTTAAATTTTACCTTATAAGAGATTTAGACAACCAAAGAATTTTAACCAAGGAGAAATATAGTCATATTTTCATTTTTTAAGAATTATTTGTTAGGTACTAAACACACGTATGCTAGGTACTGATGAATAAAATCAACAAGACAGGTTCTCTACCCTTGGGAAGCTTACAGTATAGTGGGAGAGGCAGTCATAGGAACAAATTATAATAGAGCACGATAAATGCTAATAAACAAAGTTTATGGGAGCAGATAGCTTACTTTGAGACAGAAGCTTGGGTTTTTTGGTGTAACTTTTGATTAATTCCGCTCAGCATCTCTAACCATTTTCGGGCTTACATTATAGGCAAACATCTAGATCTCTTAGGAGCTGTTAAAATAGGATGGCTGGTACCCAGTCTGACTCCTTTCTGGACTTTTTCCCCTCAACTTGTGTTTTATATTTCAGCAGAGCACACATAATTCAGTTTGAAACCAGTAGTTTCTCTTTCCTTCCCTATATGTGTAGAGAATATCCAGCTGGTGGCTACAGTTCCGCTTCTGGTTTCGCTGCCATGCATCCTGGGCGAACTACTGGTAAGGGGCCCTCCACTCACATTCAGATTGACCAGCAACCTCCACGGCTTCTCATTGTGCACATTGCTCTACCGTCCTGGGCTGACATCTGTGCCAACCTCTGTGAGGCTCTGCAGAACTTCTTCTCTCTAGCCTGCAGCTTGATGGGCCCCAGCCGCATGTCCCTGTTCAGTTTATACATGGTACAAGATCAGCATGAGTGCATCCTCCCTTTTGTGGTAAGTATATTTATATTTATTTATTTTATCCTGAAAGTAAATACAGTGGTAATGTTTCTGGAATAGGGATCATAGTTATTAATACTTACAGCAATAACTACACTACCTCTCCATATGCGGTAGCCCCCAGGTGACACCATGAGAGTAAGAGGGCATCCTGCATATATAGGGGTGTACACACTTGAAGAGAAACCCCAAAATTATTAATCTGGGAGTATAAATAGGCTACAAGCTGCCCCTTTTTACTCCAGAGAGACGGAGAGAAACTTTGGCATTGACAGATGTTTGAAATGTAAACAACTGACTCCTTTTTTGCCCTTTGAAATGTAAACACAGAAGGAGGGAAGCCTCTAAATCTCTTCTAAGGTCTCTGGCTGTTCAATCATCTTTTAACTTCCAAGACTTGTACTTTAACCCAGGTACCAGTTTTCTTTGCTTAGAAAGCCCTAACTATGCAAAAACATGAACATATTTTTTCTACATTCCACATAGACTCAGGTGAAACTGCCCCCTAGAGTTATGGAAGGCAATGGCTGGGCCAGGTGCAGTGTTTTTATAAAGCCCCTTCATACATAGAAAATTATGCTCTTCCTCAAAATTTCAATGTTCCCTTTCTCCCTTATATGAAATTCAGAATTATAGAGATGAGAAAGGCTTCCAGAGGTTCTATGCATCTCCTTCCTTGAGGTAGCCTTGCTGCTAATATATACTACTAAATGGATATAAGTCTTATTATTTCAGATTTCCAAAAAAGGAAATTTCATAAATCTATTGCTGAATTTTTAATATAATATATGACTGGAATCTACTTACTTTTTGATTAATACCTTAGTTTCCCTCATTGGAAGTGGAAAGATAACATCTCTGTTGATACTATAAAGAATAAAAATAATATACATTACTTTATGCTTCTTGGATTAGAACATACCCTGGTTGCTTTGACAGAACCTTAGGCTTACAACAACTCACGATTTATTTCTTGAAAAAAGTCACACGGGGAAAGTGTTTAATATAAATGCTCTAAGTGCTAAGTGTGGGGATTTTGTCTGTGCATTGTTACTTAGTCTGGGTTTGGGAAATGATAAAATTATTTAAGAAATTCAATTGATCATTTCTACAGCTTGAGCAGAACTTGCTACCTCTATTCATTGTTTATTGCTGTGTAACAAATTATCCCAAAATGTAGTGGCCTAAATTAATAAACATTATCTCAAAGTTACTAGGAATTAGGAATTCATAAGTGGCTTAGGTAGATCTGGCTTGGGGTCCCTCATGAAGTTGTCACCAAGATGTTAGTCATCTGAAAGCTCAAGAGAGGCTGGAGGATCCAGTCCCAAGAAGGCATATTCACTTAACTGTTGGCAGGAATTCTTATTTCCTGACCATTTGGATCTTTCCATAGGGCTCGTGAATGTCCTTAATTTGTGGCAGCAGGCTTCTCCCAGAGCAACTGATCCAAAAGATAGGGAGAGCAATAAAGAAGCCATAATATCTTTTATGCCATAGTCTCAAAAGTAACACGTTGTCACTTCCTCTACATTCTGTTCATTAGAAGCAAGTCATTGTTTCACCCTAGATAGAAAAACAGGGAGCAGATTTACCCTCTTGCCTAAAACAGTTTTTAAAAAACTGGATAATATGTATGAAAACTACTTTTCAAAACACTGGATATCACACACCAAAGAACAAACCCCCTGGGAGATAAGAAGTAAATGAGGTGAGACTTAGAATGGACCCAGATTGCAGATCACCTGAGGTCAGTAGTTCAAGATCAGCCTGGCCAACATGGTGAAACCCTGTCTCTACAAAAATACAAAAATTAGCTGGGCATGGAGGCTGAAGCGGGAGAATCACTTAAAGCTAGGAGGCAGAGGTTGTAGGGAGCCGAGATTGCACAACTACACTCCAGCCTGGGTGACAGAAAAAAAACTCCATCTCAAAAGAAAAAGAATTGTCCTAGCTTACTCCCTTGAGAAAGTTTCCAAGCCACAATGCAGTGATGGAGATCCTGGGGGGAGTGCCAGTGGTTTCCCTAAGTCAAGGAGATGGATCTGGGACTTCAGGGAGACCAAGGAGGAAAAAGAGATACATAGAGGAAAGGAGAAAGAGAGAGTTACATACAGAACTCTAAAGATCTGAAGAGGGTTTCCCTTGAGTATTCAGCAGAGTACTGATCAGTACATGTGTGTAAGGAAACTACCCAAGGCCAAAGAAGGAAGCACCCTAAAGCACTAAAGACAATGGTACCTGATACTCACAACTGGAGTAGTACATGTTCATATCAGCCAAGCTGGAAATCCTCATAATTCATGATGCATTGGGTAGAGGACTCAAAAAGGTCTTGCCTCAGTAGGGCATAAAATAGCCCCAAGACTTAGTACTGCTCAAGACTACCTAACATAAACACAAGATCCTAAGTGTCAAACTGTTCCCAGGTAACCTAACTATCCCAGAACAAAGCTCAAGAATATTTATAGAAATACAAAAATATGTAGCACCCAACAAGGCAAAATTCATACTGTCTGGCATTCAATCAAAACTTAAATAGGTGTGCAAAGAAGCAGGAAATTATGACTCATTATGAAGAAATTATTAATTAAAACTGACCCAGAAGTGACATAAATGTTAGAATTAGCAGATGAGGACATTAAGACAATTGTTATAATTGGGTTCCATGTGTTCAAAAGCTAAGTGGAGATATAGAAGATATTTTAAAAGATCCAAATTAAAATTTTCGAGAGGAAAACTATAATTTCTGGCATGGAAAATATACTAGATAGAATTATTGGCAGATTAGACATCACAAAAGAAAAGATTAGTGAACATGAAGACATAGGAATAGAAACTATCCAGAATGAAACACAGAAAGAAAATAATCATTTTGTTATATGAATAGAGCATAATTGAGCTGGGGCAACTTCAAGCCATCTAATTTATGTGTAATTAAAGCTACCAAAGGAGAGGAACAGGGGACAGAAAAAAATACTTTTAAAAATGGCCAAAGTTTTTCTAATTTTGATAAAAACTCTAAACTCACAAATTTAAGAAATCAATGAATGCCATGCACAAGAAACATGAAGAAAACTACATTAAGGCACATTATATAAAAACTATTGTTAAAGATGAAATATTGAGGCTAGGCATGGTCACTCACACCTATAATCTTAGCACTTTGGGAGGCTGAGGCAGGAGGATCACTTGAGCCCCAGAGTTTGGGATATATGTAGAGGAAATACCTAAGATAATTATAAACAAAGGAGAGTAAAGTGATATAAAGGGAGGTAAGGTTTGTACACTTCATTTGAACTGGTATAATGTTGACACCAGTTGACTCTGATAAGTTTCTAGGTATAATGCAAAAATTAGAGCTACCACTGAAATACCTATGCAAAGAAATACACTCAGAAACACCATAGATAAATCAAAATATGGTATTTTTAAAATATTCTAATAGCCCATTGGAAGGTATGTAAAAGAAAACAAAGAAACTAAAAACAGAGGGAACAAGCAGAAAACAGCAAATAAATTGGCAGGCTAACATATCAATAGTTACATTATGAGTGGCCTAAAAACATCAATTAAAAGAAAAGAGTTTGGCAGAGTTAATTTTTTAAATGACCCAACTATATCCTGTCTAAAAGAAACTAACTTCAAACACATGAAATATAGGCTGAAAGTAAAATAATGAGAAGGGATATACCACGTAAACATTAACCAAAACAAAGCAGGAGTGGGTATATTAATATATCAGATGAAATAGATTTCAGATGGAAGAATACCAGGTTCAGAGAGCGACATTAGACGATGATGAAAAGGTCAGTCCACCAAGAAGATACAGCAATCCTAAATGTGTATGCACCAAACAACAGAAGCTATAAAATATGTGGAGCAAAAGTTGATTGATCTAAAAGAAGAAAGAGATAAATCCACAAGTATAGTTGGATTCAGTGTCCCTCTCTCAACAATTTTAGAACAACTAGACTGAAATCAATAAGGATATAGAAAAACATCAGCCAACAGGATCTAATTGGCATTTATATAATACTCCACCCAACAACAAGCAGAATGCACCCATTCTTTTCAAGCCCCCATGAAACATTTGCCAAACTAGACCATACCATGGGTCATGAAGGAAAGAAACTTAAACAAATTTTAAAAATTGAAATCATACACAGTATGTTCTCTGACACAATGAAATCAAGGTAAAAATCTATAACAGAAACCTAACAGAAAAATTCCCCCAAACATTTGGAAACTAAACAAAATACTTCTAAATAATCCATGGGCCAAAAAGCAAAATGTCAAGGGAAATTTTAAAAGACAACATTGAAATGAAAGTAAATGAAAATGCAAATATCAGAATTTATGGCCATAGCGGTGGCTCACGCCTGTAATCCCAACACTTTGGGAGGCTGAGGCAGGTGGATCACCTAAGATCAGGGATTCGAGACCAGCCTGACCAACATGGAGAAACCCTGTCTCTATCAAAAATACAAAATTGGCCAGGAGCCGGGCATGGTGGCGGCGCATGCCTGTAATCCCAGCTGCTCAGGGGCTGAGGCAGGAGAATTGCTTGAACCTGGGAGGTGGAGGTTGCAGTGACCTGAGATTGCACCATTGCATTCCAGCCTGTGCCACAAAGTGAAACTCAGGCTCAAAAAAAGAAAAAATTGTGGGATGCAGCTAAAGCAGTGCTGAGAAGGAAATTTATGGTACTAAAATGCTTACATTAGAAAAAAGAAAAGTCAAATCAGTAATATAAACTCCCACCTCAAGAAACTGGAAAAGGAAAAGCAAAATGAACTCAAGGCCAGCAAAAGGAAGAAAATAAGAGCAAAAATAAGTGAAATTGAAAACAGAAGCTCAGTGAAAAGAAGTTGATTCTTTGAAAAGATCAATAAAATTGACAGACCTCTGGCAAGAATGACAAGGAAAACAGAAAAAGAAAATATAAATTACCGGCAGGGCATGATGGCTCACACCTGTAATCCCAGCACTTTGGGAGGCTGAGGCCAGTGGATCACCTGAGGTCAGGAGTTTGAGACCAGCCTGGCCAACATGGTGAAACCTCGTCTCTACTAAAAATACAAAAAATTAGCCAGGCATGGTGGCAGGTATCTGTAACCTCAGCTACTTGGAAGGCTAAGGCAGGAGAATCACTTGAACCCAGGAGGTGGAGGTTACAGTGAGCCTAGATTGTGCCATTTCACTCCAGCCTGAGTGACAAGAGTGACACTTCATCTAAAAAAAATAAAAATAAAATAAGGAAATATGAATTACCAATATCAGGAATGAAACAGGTGAGTGTCATTATGGGTCCTTATTATCCAAAGGATAATAAGGGAATACTACAAATACATTTACATACATACATCTAACAACTTAGATGAAATGGGCCAATTCCTTGAAAAGCACAAACTATCAAAATCACCCAATGTGAAACAGATAGTTTGAATGGCCCTATAACCATTAAAGAAATTGAATTCATAGCTTTTAAATTCCTGAAAAAGAGAACTTCAGACCCAGATGGTTTTACTGAAGAATTCTAAACATTTAAAGAAAAATAACATCAATTCTACATAATCTCTTCCAGAAAATGTAAGAGAAGGGAATACTTTCCAACTCATTTTATGAGGCTACTTTTTATCCCAAAAATAGACTAAGACAGTACCAAAAAAAAAGAAAACTGAAGACATATTTGTCATGAACATATTTGACATAAAACTTAACAAAATATTAACAAATAGAATTCAGCAATTAAAAAGAATTATACACCATGACTAAGTAGAACTTATTTCAGGGATACAAAATTCGTTCAATATTTGAAAATCAATACACCATATTAAAAGACTAAAGAAGAAAACCACATGATTATATCAATTGAAGTAGAATTGATATAACAAAGTTCAACATCCACTGATGATAAAACCTACAGTTAAGCCATATTTAATGGGAAAGACTGAATGCTTTCCCCCTAAGATTGGAAACAAGACAGAGATGTCTGCTCTTAGCACACCTCAGCATAGTACTAGAAGTCCTAGGCAGCACAATAAGGTAAGAAAAGGAAATAAAAGGCATACAGCTTGAACAGGAAGAAATAAAATTGTCCCTATTTGTAGATGACGTGATGGTCTATTTAGAAATCCCGGCCGGGCGCAGTCGCTCACGCCTGTAATCCCAGCACTTTGGGAGGCCAAGGCGGGCAGATCACGAGGTCAGGAGTTTGAGACCAGACTGGCCAATATGGCAAAACCCCGTCTCTACTAAAAATGCAAAAATTATCTGGGCGTGGTGGTGCATGCCTGTAATCCCAGCTACTTGGGAGACTGAGGCAGGAGAATTGCTTGAACCAGGGAGGCAGAGGTTGCAGTGAGCCGAGATTGCACCATGGCACTCCAGCCTGGGCAATAGAGCAAGACTCCATCTCAAAAAAAAAAGAAATCCCAAGAAGCTTGTACTACCCTTTGAGGAGAAGTATGTCAAAGAATTTGTATACATATTTAAAACCACCACAGTTCCCTTCTGGTGAAATACCAACACCTTAAGTCAAGTGATAAGAGCCTGGATTTCTAAGAGGGAGCTCAATCCTTAGGTACTTCCCACTGGTAGTTTTGCCCTTACAAAATTGCCTCTACAGTAACCACCAACTCTCTTATAACAAATATGTAAGACATTTGTTGGTCATTTTCAGACACACAATTCTGACAAATCGCCCTGTTTGCTAATATATTAATAACATTAAGCAGATATTATGGAGTACTTACTGCATACAAGACATCATGCTAAATGTTTTTTCATGACTTTCACTTTTTTTTTTTTTTTTTTTTTTTTTTTGAGACGGAGTTTCGCTCCTGTTACCCAGGCTGGAGTGCAATGGCGTGATCTTGGCTCACCGCAACCTCCGCCTCCTGGGTCCAGGCAATTCTCCTGCCTCAGCCTCCTGAGTAGCTGGGATTAAAGGCACGTGCCACCATGCCCAGCTAATTTTTGTATTTTTAGTAGAGACGGGGTTTCACCATGTTGTCCAGGATGGTTTCGATCTCTTGACCTCATGATCCACCCGCCTCGGCCTCCCAAAGTGCTGGGATTACAGGCTTGAGCCACCGTGCCCGGCATGACTTTCACTTTTATCCTAATATATGTTTGCTTATTGATGTATGTATTTGATATAGTTTTTAAAATCCATTGTTATCTTTTAGCTTATAACTTTAAAAAGGATTTTATTTTCTTTTTTAATTATTTATGTAAGGAGCTGTTAAGTCAGTCAAATTGCTAGGAAGAAACAGATGGCACACTCAAACTGAATAATTTTCAAAGAAATATAGAAGGGAATATTTACATGGGTGTGGGCAGAGTTTAGATGGTGCGATAGCCAAACCACCTCTAGGACTGAAGAAGAGAGAGCTGTCTGAAGAGGGCTGCCTGACAGGATCTTTGGCCTTTGTTAAAGAAAAAATTATTCATGATGCTTGTTAAATTACAGTAAGGAAGACTTTATCGAGGAGCAACACAATAGCTATGTCATTATGGTCCTAAATAAAGAGACCATGGCATTGGTCCCTTGGAAGCCTGTCAATAGGTATAAGGACCATGACAATGGGATGTTGCAATGGGAAAGAGAGATTGGGCTCAATTCTGAATATGGCGCAAACAAGTGGGAATATATAGCCAAGGAGCATGTGGGGATCAGTGGATAGATCATTACTAAGAGGAAGCAACAGGGGTAATGGGAATTCTGGCTAAACCTTATTGCAGGATTCTTGCTGAAAACAAGCCAGGGTGATCAGATAACACCTGGGGGATGGTGGAGGATGGGGAACCCAATCAGATACCAAGAATGATCTAGGGGATTCTTGCCAAACTAACTTAGCAGGGTTCTTTGCTAAAACTAAATTTTACAAGGAAGTGCACAGATGGGCCTAAGAAAAGGTTTAGAAGCCTGACTAAAGTTTGGTCAAGCAAAAAATCATATTGTCTTCAGAAGAAGGACACAGTCATCCCATAGCAATCTAGTGAGGAGGAAGCCAGGAGATGAAATATCCTGACCTCACTCTCCTCCCACATCCAGATCTGCTGGTGCCTCCCATTGGCCAAAGCCAGCTGGAAGCAAGAGTGTGAATGACCTCATTGAGTCAGTCCCTATGGATCACGTTCCTAGGACACAAAATAGTGTAGAGAAAAGTAGAGAGTGATCTGGAAGGGCACAGGGATGATATTCAGTATAAGAGGTTTCTTAAGAAATGAGCCCATGTCCCAAACAAGAGTAAAGGGATTTTTTTTTTCTTCCCCCTCAAGTGGCTATGTTATATTCCTCTGGCACTCCTTGGTACATTTGGACCTAGTTGAATCCCTTAGTCTTTTAATCACTCCACTAGGAAAGGCAGACAGTTTTATACAGTACTAGAAACCACTGACTTGTCTGGAGTTCAACTAAGCTGGGAAAGAGCTGAGCTGTCATAGTAGCTGATTAAAAACATCAAGCCACATATGAAAGGATAAGCCTTTGATTATTTACAGTAATAGTATAAGCAATAATCTAAACTGGGGAAAGTGCCTACTCCCCCTATTCCATTTCCTCCATGAAACTGTGCACTGGTTGAGGATCAGTGTAGACATGGGGACAGTTTCACTATTGAAGGAGTTCCGAACAAAAGGCTCCGGCAATTTTATGCCTCCTGGGGTTGAGGGGAGGGCAAGGAGGAAAGGCTAGGAGTGGAAAAGTACTGAGTACTGAGTCAGAGTAGGGAAAATTGTCTTCGGGGTTTCTTCTCCCTTCCCCCACAAGAAGGTCTTGACAAAGGGTCCAAGGAGGACTTGGCCCAAGGCCTCAGATGAAGAGACCTATAAATGAAAGTATCAGAGCTAAGAATACAAATATTCCAAATGACCAGCCAGGGGGCCTGAATCCTTGACTACAACTCCCTTCAGAGACTGCAGTGCATTGGCTGTGCACCAAGTCTGGTGTGGCGAAGGCAGCTTTCCCCCCATGAGGCCTGCCAGGTAAATTACTTGTAATTGCGTATGGTCAGGCTTGAAAAAAATCACACATAGGTTTTTAACTAGGAGTCAGACTCCTCATTGATTTCTCAGGAAAAATTGAAAGCCAAAATTTCTTTCCAACCAAACAATAAGTTCAACCCTAGTTAAAAGCTCAAGAAAATTGCTGAAACAATGCTATTACCTTATGTATGGAACACTCCGATCTTTGCTTAAGGAAAAACATGACCTTAAATCCATTGTCACTGACCTATATAAATACCTGACACTTTCTATCTGCAGAAGCAGCTTAAAATATAAATGGAGAAAGACAGCATGTGGGAAATCTTACTCAGGATGAATACCTCAATATATCCTCTCATGTTTAATTTTTGAGCATAATCAAATAACTCTGAATGTTTTATAAGGAATCATGACAGGGGATTCATAATTAATATTAAAATTCCTTTTATATCCATTATGTCCTTAATATAAATAATTCCAACCAGAATGATTCATTTCCTCTCAGAATGGGGTTTCAGAAGAATGCCCTTACTGTGAACATCTTCCCAATTATTTTACTTTTTCATAACAAAAATGTATTTAAATTATATATTATCTACAATGAGGTATTTGGACTCAGAGTATTCTAATTTAGCTATAATACTTATTTTCTCATTCTAAATAGCTGGCATTCAAATGGAATCACTTCAAGGTGACAAACAATAGAGATATAATATATTAAACAGCATAAAGGTAAACCCCAAGAAAGATAATATAATAAACTATAATTTAGTGCTGCAGTAGTGGGAGAGTAAGAATAATAGAAGGAAATACATTAATTTTATCATTCCAATAGTGGTGAATTAATAGATACTGCTGAAGATTAACTTAAGGGAATTACACAGAGTTATAAAGATAATCACTAAAGCAGAAATACAGGCCTTTCTAATCATGACAAGAAAAGCATAAAAAAATGAAAATAAAAAATATACAGTACAGTGATTTTCTAAAAGCCATAAAAATAAACTGTACCATAAAATAGTATTACTAAAAACAAACGTATCTGTCATATCAGATGCTTTTTAAAACTTACAGACTTGATCACAAAGCAAAACTATTGTTTTTCTTTTTTTGTGTGTGGTATAAGCAGGATATTTAGACATATATTTTTCCTTTCTTTTTTTTTTCTTTTTTAAAACTGTTGTTTTCAAGAGACACAGCAACAACATAATGATTCACAAAGGTTGAAAATAAAAGGATGGGCAAACGTATACTAGGAAAAGGCAAACAAAACAAAGAGAATTTGATCAGTTGCAGACAAGATTGAATTTGGAGCAAAATGCATTAAATCAAACTAAGGGCCAGGCACTGTGTCTCATGCCTGTAATGCCAGCATTTTGGGAGGCCAAGGCGGGCAGATCATGAGGTCAAGAGATCGAGACCATCCTGGCCAACATGGAGAAACCCCTGTCTCTACTAAAAATACAAAAATTAGCTGGGGTGGTGGCGCATGCTTGTAGTCCCAGCTATTCCAGAGACTGAGGCAGGAGAATTGCTTGAACCCGGGAGGCAGAGGTTGCAGTGAACCAAGATCGCACAACTGCACTCCAACCTGGGCAACAAGAGCAAAAACTCTGTCTCAAAAAATAATAATAATAAATAAATAAATGAAACTAAGAATGGCACTTTAATGCTAGGGTGAAAAACAGAGTAGAGTACAGAGTGATCAAGAAGGCGCACTGAGAAATACCATCTGACCCAGTAATCCCATTACTAGGTATATACCCAAAGGAATATAATTCATTCTGTTGTAAAGATACATGCACACCTGTGTTTCTTGCAGCACTGTTCACAATAGCAAGACTTGGAACCAACCCAAATTCCCATCAATGATAGACTTGATTAGAAAAAAGTGGTACATACACACGATGAAATACTATGCAGCCATAGGAATGAGATCATGTCCTTTGTGGGAATATGGAGAAGCTGGAAGCCATCTTCCTCAGCATACTAACACAGAAACAGAAAACCAAAGACTGCGTGTTCTCACTCATAAGTGGGAGCTGAACAATGAGAACACGTGGACACAGGGAGGGAAACAACACACACTGGGGCCTGTTAAGGGATTCAGGGGGAGGGAGAGCATCAGGATTAATAGCTAGTATATGTGGGGCTTAGTACCTAGGTGACTTGTTGATAGGCACAACAAACCACCATGGCACACATTTACCTATGTAACAAACCCGCACATTCTACACATGTATCTTGGAACCTAAAATAAAATTTAAAAAATTTTTTAAGGTGCATTGAAGAGATTTAGCATAGATGCCTTGTTGGAAAGGGAATCTATTGAAAATATACCAGTTTTGAATACCTATATACCAGCCTGGTGAGGTGGCTCATGTCTATAATTCCAGCACTTTGGGAGACTAAGGAAGGAGGATCGCATAAGCCCAGGAGTTCAAGACCATCCTGGGCAACATAGTGAGACATCTCTACAAAAAGGTTTTTAAAAAGACATGGTGGTGTGCACTGTAGTCTGAGCTACTCAGGAGGCTAAGGCAGGAGGATCGCCTGAGTCCTGGAGGTTGAAGTTGCAGTAAGCCATGATTGTGCCACTGCACTCCAGCCTAGGTAACAGAGCAAGGCCTGTCTTAAAAAAAAAAAAAAATAGGTTATGAATTCCTTATCCAAAATAGTTGAATCCAGAAGTGTTTCAGACTTGAGATCTTTTGGGATTTTAGAATATTTGCATGTACGCAGCGACTTAGGGATGGAACCCAAGTCCAAACATGAAATTCATTGGTTTCATAAATACCTTATATACATCATCTGAAGGTAATTTTATACAATATCTTTAATAGTTTTGTGCATGAAACGAAGTTTTGACTGCAACCCATCATATGAGGTCAGATGTAGAATTTTCCACTGTGGCCTCATGTTGGCCCTCAGAAAGTTTTAGATTTTGGAACATTTCAGATTCAGACTTTTAGATTAGGGATGTTCAACCTGTATTGGCAATCTAATCCAGCATCACATTAAAATAATTACATATCAAAAATTCAAATATTGTTCAATATTAGGAAATCTATTAATATAATTTACTATGTTAACATATCTAAGGAGAAGAAACATGATCATGTTCATCTCTGTAACTTCTGAAAAAGCACTTGATAAAATTCAACATCCAATTTTGTTTTTTAAAAATTGTAATAAAACAGAAACAGCTCTTCTGTTTTATATATAAAATACATATATATTTTATAAATATATTAGCATAATATATTTCTATTTCAAGAGTTGGTATTGTTCTTCATGGAAAAACACTAAAGACATTCCCATGCAAGACAAGGAAGTTTACTATCATCACCATTATTGAAAAGTATTCTGGGCCGGGCACGGTGGCTCACACGTGTAATCCCAGCACTTTGGGAGGCCAAGGCGGACCGATCACAAGGTCAAGAGATCAAGACCATCCTGGCCAACATAGTGAAACCCCGCATCTACTAAATACAAAAATTAGCTGGGTGTGGTAGCATGCACCTGTAGTCCCAGCTACTTGGGAGGCTAGGGCAGGAGCATTGCAGAGGTTGCAGTGAGCTGAGATCATGCCGCTGTACTCCAACCTGGCACCTGGCTACAGAGCAAGACTCTGTCTCAAAAAAAAATAGTATTCTTGGCCATGAAGCAGCAGGACAGTAATGATGACACTGAAGATGTTTCACTGTTTGATGCAGAAGAGAAAACAACTAACAGACAAAAAAAATCCAAAAATCAGGCATCATTTTTCCACTTGTTCTTTCAAGTCAGTTACTCAGCAGCAGCTTTATTGCCTATATGATGACAATTATCTTGTTCTTGTCATGTGACCTTTGGGCAGCAAAGAATGTCACAAGTAGACTAATGGTTGACCTATGTTGGTGGAGTCACGTTGATGAAGATGGAAAGAGCCATTGGGTGTTTGAATCTAGAAAGGTATCCTCTCAAGAGAATAAAACCATGTCAGAAGCTGAATCAAAAATCTTTTGATCGAGACTTAAAGCCTCTCTGCTGCTTTGGGTGATATTTGCCTTTAGTGCCCTGTTCTCCTTCAGAATAAACTGGTTAGCAGTAGTTATCATGGTTATGGTGCTACCAGGTGCCAACTCATATGTTACATCAGGTATAAGGTGGGCAGCAGAAAGAATTTAAACAACATGGCGGTGGGAGTGTAAATTAGTTCAGCCATTGTGGAAAACAGTGTGGCAATTCCTCAAGGATCTAGAAATAGAAATATCATTTGACCCGGCAATCCCATTACTGGATATATACCCAAAGGATTATAAATCATTCTATTATAAAGACATATGCACACGTATGTTTATTGCAGCACTGTTTATAATAGCAAAGACTTGGACCCAACCCAAATGCCCATCAATGATAGACTGGATAAAGAAAATTTGGCACATATACACTATGGAGTACTATGCAGCCATAAAAAAGGATGAGTTCATGTCCTTTGCAGGGACATGGATGAAGCTGGAAACCATCATTCTCAACAAACTGACATAAGAACAGAAAACCAAACACTGCATGTTCTCACTCATAGGTGGGTGTTGAACAGTAGAACATATGGACACAGGGAGGGGAACATCACACACCAGCGCCTGTCAGGGAGTGGGTGGCTAAGAGAGTGATAGCAGAGGGTGGAGGAATTGGGGAGGGATAGCCTTAGGAAAAATACCTAATGTAGATGACAAGGTGATGGATACATCCAATCACCATGGCATGTGTATACCTATGTAACAAACCTGTATGTCTGCAAATGTACCCCAGAACTTAAAGTATAATAAATAAATTTTTTAAAAAAATAATGTAACCAGCATGGCTACCTCATATCTTGGAAAGCAATTTTTAAGACAAAACACTGGAGATGATCAGAGAAGCTTCCTGAATAGAGAAAGCTTATGTACTTTTTTAACATTGGGGAACAACTGAACAGATTCTTGACTCTGAACATTTTGGAGCTTATTCCATTTCTCAGAGGAGTGTTCGCTTTGTTTTTCCACTTAAAAACTATTTATAAAAAGGAAAAGTAATTTTCATATTAAGTTTTTATTTCCTTTTCAGCAGTTGGGGCTGGAAAGTATGTTGGCAGTAGAAACACTGTCAAGATTTCTTCTGTAGTGTATGTATGTGTTCCATAGGTATGAGCATGGTCATGTAATATCAGTATATCCCAAATTAATCAAAGTGTTTATTTACATATGTAGTGGAGACCTTTGAATTTTGATCCATAGAACATAGGAGGATGTTTTTAGTCTATCTCAAAGCTTTATGTGTTTATATATTTTTTCTATAGATTATTTTCAGAGGTAAGTTTTGCTTCCATGGTAAGAGTGAGCACTTTGACTTATGTATAAGTGAGAAATAATTGTTAGATTTTAATATGCACTTCATGGAGAAATTTCTTGGACATATGCAAGCACATGAAAACCAAATTAGGACTAGTGGTAGTAACTAGTTTCTAAAATGTTATTTTTATTTGTAAGAAGTCATTTACTTAACAGCCCAGGTAATATCAATGGAATCATCATAGTTTATGTTTAAGGGATACCCAGAGATTCCTGCTGTTCTATTTTTTAATTGCATTTTAGGTTTTGGGGTACATGTGAAGAACATGCAATATTGTTGCATAGGTACACACATGGCAGTGTGATTTGCTGCCTTCCTTTCCATCACCTATATCTGGCATTTCTCCCCATGTTATCTCTCCCCAACTCCCCACCCCACACCGTCCCTCCCCTATTTCCCCCCGACAGACCCCAGTGTGTGATGCTCCCCTCCCTGTGTCCATGTGTTCTCATTTTTCAACACCCGCCTATGAGTGAGAACATACGGTGTTTGGTTTTCTGTTCTTGTGTCAGTTTGCTGAGAATGATGGTTTCCAGGTGCATCCATGTCCCTACAAAGGACATGAACTCATCGTTTTTTACTGCTGCATAGTATTCCATGGTGTATATGTGCCACATTTTCCCTGTCCAGTCTATCATCAATGGGCTTTTGTTGGTTCCAGGTCTTTGCTACTGTAAACAGTGCTGTAATGAACATTCGTGTTCATGTGTTCTTATAGTAAAACGATTTATAATCCTTTGGATATATACCCAGTAATGGGATTGCTGGGTCAAATGGAATTTCTATGTCTAGGTCCTTGAGGAATCACCGCACTGTCTTCCACAATGGTTGAACTACTTTACACTCCCACCAACAGTGTAAAAGTGTTCCTATTTCTCCACATCCTCTCCAGCATCTGTTGTCTCCAGATTTTTTAATGATTGCCATTCTAACTGGCGTGAGGTGGTATCTCAATGTAGTTTTGATTTGCATTTCTCTAATGACCAGTGATGATGAGCATTTTTTCATATGTTTGTTGGCCTCATGTATGTCTTCTTTTGTAAAGTGTCTGTTCATATCCTTCGCCCACTTTTGAATGGGCTTGTTTTTTTTTGTAAATCTGTTTTAGTTCTTTGTAGATTCTGGATATTAGCCCTTTGTCAGATGGATAGATTGCAAAAATTTTTTCCCATTCTGTTGATTGTTCTATTTATTTTACCAAAAAGATGGCCAGATTTTACTTTAGAACTTCCTGAAAGCTCTTCAGTGGACCTTGAGCTAATAAAATCTATCTTTTACCACTAAAACAAAAAAAAATAAAAGTATTCTAAAGATTTTCATTGATATAATAATACAAGAAAAAAAATTAGAGTGTGAAATAATACAAGAAAAGGAAATTAGAGTATGAAATGAGAAAAGAGGGGATTAAATTGTTATTTGTAGATTATTTGATTATGTATCCATAAAAAAAAAAGTTAACACAGCTATTTATACCCTAAGAGCAACAAGTTAAAAGTTATAATGGAAGAAAATTTTTAATCACAATAACCAAAATGATCAAATACAAATGAAATTAACAATAAATATGCAAGATTTATATGAATTAAATACTACTGATATAATTATATTAAAATAATGCTGTACATAATAAATATATACAGTTTTTCTTTTGCCAATTAAAAAATTGTTTAATACTATTGAGAATCACAAAAAGAGACTTGAACAAATAAAAAGTCATTAGTTCTTAGAAAGACTCAGATATCAATTATCCCTAATGTACAAATGTAATGCAATTCCCAAAAAATATTACATTTCCAATAGTAGAACTAGACATTCTGATAATAAAGTTCAAATTTTAAAAGAAATAATATTCAGGGACTCTTGCTATCAGGTATTAAACTATCAGATATATTCAAGTGATGTGATACTAGAGATTGAAAAGACAGGCTGTAATGGAATACAATTTAAAGTTCATAAAAAAATACATGTGGGAACTTATTATATAATAAAGATAGCATTGAAATGAGTTGGGAAAAGGTCATTAATAAATGTTTGGATCAGCTGGATAGCCATATGGGAAAAATAAAGCTAGATCCATACTCATAGCATATACCAGCATAGATTCCTGATACAGCAAAATATAAAAATAAGCTATACAAGTACTAGAACAGATTGTATCAGTCTGAGTACAGTCAGGAAACAAACCACACAGTGATTTAAACAAAGAAAGTTTGTGTAAAAAGTTTGAATACAGGCTGGGCATGGTGGCTCATGCCTGTAATCCTAACACTTTGGGAGGCCAAGGTGGGAGGATTGCTTGAGGCCAGGTGTTCATGACCAGCCTGAGCAACATAGTGAGACCTCATCTCCACAAAAAATTTAAAAATAAAAAATTAGCCAGACATGGTGGCCTGCACCTGTAATCCTGACTACTCAGGTGGCTGAGAAGAGAGGATCCCTTAAGTCCAGTGCCATGAGCTAGGATTGCACCACTACTGCAGTCTAGCCTGGGTGGCAGAGCAACACCCTGTCTCAAAAACAAAACAAAACAAAACTGAAATATAGCTTAACATATTAAAGTGTGATAATAAATTACCTATAAGATATAAGGGAATTTATATGGTACCTTAGGGATGAGGAAGAAATCCTAAGGAAGGTCAAACTTGCAAAAGGGACTCCCTTACTGAGGCTGGGGTTCACACCTAATTGCAGAATGTGTACTGTATTTGTAACCTACTGGATGACAGAGAAGTTCGCTGGTTTGTCAAGGCTGAAGTTGGTCTACAGTTACTGGGAAAGCAGGAAGTTACTCTCCAGTGATAGATGAGCTACAGTGGTGGCTGGGTGTACAGGCATGCAGGCAGGATGCCTGGAATGTGTATTCTCCATGTTGGAAGGGCAGTGCCATTGAGATGGCCACAGGAGACAAACTTCTTACTGGGAAGGACAAGTGAGCAAAAGGAATTAGGCATTAGTACACTCTCACCTCCACTCATTGGGTAACAGTTTTTTCCAAAACTTTATCTATAAAAAGTTGAAATTGGCAGAGAGATAGGTGCTAAAATGCAGAGAAGTTTTTTCCTAACTCCAATGACATGCTAAATGTGACTTTTTAAAGGTATAAGAGACACAAGTTACATGAATATTTATCATTCACTGGTAACTAATCCATAGTGTTCATCTCACTGTGAACCGAAATCTCAATATTACCAGACATACTGAGGAATAAGGAACTAGACTAAGACTTGCACAGTGCCCAAGACCAATGCCTTGTACTGACTCAATGAACAAAGGAGCTGATCTAGATGACATTTTATGAAAAGCATTTGTTCTGATACATTCTTGGAACAAACAAAAAAGACACCCCCAAGCAACAAGCTCTCAACCTCATAATGTAAAAAGGTTGTGACCAGGAAACTCCCCCAGATACGTCCGTATTTATTTTACTACATTTCTAGAGATTTATGAAAAACATGTGAAAAATAAGAAAATTATTCCTGAGTTTGGCAATCTTCTCTGTCTTGCAGTTTGTGTGGCAAACACTCACTTTCACTTCCTTGTTCAGTTAAGTTTCTGTTTCTTGTTCTAATAGTGGGAATATTAACCTTGACAAGGACGACATTCATTTAAATGAGAATGAACCCTCCTAGATAATGTAATATAAATTAAATATGGAAAAATATCTCAAAAGGAGAAACAGTGTCAATGTTCAGTTCTTTAAGGCTTTCTTTGAAGAAAGCAATGCCAAGGACTTGAAAGATGAGAGGAACAAAGGGAATAAAAGGTGTTTAGGAAAAAAAATTCTCTAATCTACATTGCAACATGCAGAGGCAAGGTTGAGGCTGCATCATAGGTAGAGAGCATTAAATGAAGCCATGCCCAAGCAACCTGCTTAAGAGTGCTCCACCTAACACCATGTGCTCTGCTGGGAATGCTGAGTGCATTCATTCATTGGAGAATGTGACTACCATGTAAACTGGGAGTTGAGAAATCGGGGTTCAAGTGTGCCTTAACTCAGTGGAGCCTGGGGCTGTTGCAATGCAAAGAAAAGAGAAGCAGAGACCAGAGTTAGTGCAGTTTTCCCAGAACAGTCCAAGTGGCCTGTGAGCAAGATAATATTACTGGGTTCTCCTGCCTGGTACAGTTTTATCTTTTGCTTATGAGGGAAGTACAGAGTTGGTACAAATAGGTGGATAGTTACTGTTCAGGCCTTTCGAGTGAAGATGTTCAGCCACAATTTGGCTGACAAAATTATTGCCTATGCCAGCTCAGCCATGTAAGGAAAGAATTAGTGGTTTCTAGGGATTTTTTGTTGCTTCTAAAGCCAGTCAGTGCCTTGAGAATCACTTCCATGGCAACATGCTGTCCAAACAGCTTCTTCAAATCCAGCTCGAGGGCTCCAGGAGTCAGCTCCAGAGTTGAGAAACACACCTTAAAAACACACCAGAAAAGCAGCACTTTCCCAGCTGGCAAACTGAAAGGCACATATTAACAAGTGATCCAGCAGGGTCTCTGTCCAATATGGCAGTCACTAGCCGCATGTGGGCATTGAATATCTGAGACATGGCTACTCCAGTTGAAGGTGTGTTGTACATGTAAAATACACACAAAACTTTGAAGACCAGTAAAAAAGGTAATATTGGCCAGGTATGGT
The DNA here is from genome assembly GCF_009761245.1 of Sapajus apella. Taxonomy (NCBI): domain Eukaryota; kingdom Metazoa; phylum Chordata; class Mammalia; order Primates; family Cebidae; genus Sapajus; species Sapajus apella. Next base: position 571,231 of record NW_022436992.1, on the reverse strand, counting down.
GGCTCAAGCCTGTAATCCCAGCACTTTGGGAGGCTGAGGTGGGTGGATCACTTGAGGTCAGGAGTTTGAGACCAGCCTGGCTAACATGTTGAAACCCCATCTCTCTTAAAAAAAAAAAAAAATACAAAAATTGGCTGGGTGTGGTGGTGTGTACCTGTAATCCCAGCTACTTGGGAGACTGAATCATTCTGTGTCTGTCCTATAGTTACAGACACATAATTAGAACAATGTGCAGCATTTTTATATGTAAAATGTAATAGAATGAATTTATGACATGGAAATGCCTTGTAAGGTATCACATTTAGTCTTTTAAAAATACCAAGGTGAGGCTTAAAAATTTTAGTACAGCCGGGTGCGGTGGATCACGAGGTCAAGAAATCGAGACCATCCTGGTCAACATGGTGAAACCCCGTCTCTACTAAAAACTACAAAAAATTAGCTGGGCATGGTGGCGCGTGCCTGTAATCCCAGCTACTCAGGAGGCTGAGGCAGGAGAATTGCCTGAACCCAGGAGGCGGAGGTTGCGGTGAGCCGAGATCGCGCCATTGCACTCCAGCCTGGGTAACAAGAGCGAAACTCCGTCTCAAAAAAAAAAAAAAAAATATTTTAGTACATATTCTCGAATTGGAGTTAAGTTACATTTCTTTTAAAGCCTTTTGAGTATCTGGTCAAGAGAAAACAATGTTTTTCTCTGTTTATACTGATGCAATAAATTCAATACATGTTGGCCACCAAATAATTAATTAAATAGGAATAAAAATTGATACTGAATGTTGTATCATTTGAGCCATAATTATTTTATTTATTCATACAAACCCAAGCTAATTGGAAGAAGAGCCCAGCCTGTCCATGCCATTAAGAGGAACATTTCCAATTATTAAGAGGAACATTTCCAATTAAAGCTATGCTTAATGCCAATAATTATTTCTCAAAATTGGTATATACATGTTGTTTTGATAAATTGTATATGAATGATAATTCTAATAATAACTCAATCTAGAGTGTCCCTTAAAGCCTATGGTCATAGGAAATTTAGAACTCTTGCAAAATATAGCTATTTCTGATGCAGAGAAGTATGATAGGATGATCAATAAAAGATTGCCAGGCATAAAAAATTCTTTTACATTATGATAAAACTCTCAGGGAAAGTGAAATGGAAATATGAATTTAAGGAGAAAAAGGAACAATCTAAATTTTTCTATCTGTTGGGAAAAAAAGAGCTTGTTCATGTACTTTTAACATTGGTAATGGTGAGTATCAAATCACCATGGCGTTTAGATTCAATCAGACTATGTTTGAAGAGTGATATAGTTTTATTTTTAAATGTTGATATTTAAAATATGCTGGAAGTTACATCCTTAGCAACCACTTATAAAGCTGGAATTTTAAAATCTAGATGTTCACTTAAAAATGCACAGTTTCTTAGATTCTTTCAGAGGATACATGAGAAGAAATGCTTAAAGCCTACTAGACTACACCTGTGGTATGATTTCTTCTCATTTCTTCCTTGGACAGTTTTTTTATTTTCCTATCTAGATTACAAGTTTTCTTTATATAAGAATTATATCCAGTTTATTGTGTTTTCCCCCAAAGACTTGGGGAGAGAAGAATGTAAGCAACTGTGGAGCTAAGCCAGGAAGGTAAGGAACTTAAATTCCTTCCTAAGGAACTTAAGCAGTCTTTCTATTTTGGCAGGATTACAGCTCATGCTCATGGATTTTATATGCATTGCAAATATCACTTAGTTCTGCTCTTAGGTCAGGAAGGTGTCCCTATCCCAAATATAATTCTTCCCTACCCTCCATCTGCTATTGATGCATGGAATCCCTTCAAATGGTGTCACAAATCTTCAGTCCACGTTTATCAAAATGCATATAGCCTTAGGACAAGTAACATAGGCCTAGTATCAGATTAAATTAGTTGACTCCTAAGAGCAAGTTTTTATAAAGAAAGATGAGAAGAACCAAAAGGTGGCTTGCCTGGGGTTAGCATGTTGGCTCCTTAAGCTGACTGCAGACTAAGCCAAGTATCTCTTCTTTACTGAAGTTATCCTGAAGAGTGTATTAGGACTGTATGAATTCTGAAGTGATCAACCACATCAAAATTCTTATTTCTGGGAAAACATCATTTTTAAATAGAGAACCTTTTGATGCCTAGACTGACTAATAAATGAAGATAATGTCTAAGGTGAACCCTGTCTGGCCTCCAGTTTGCAGGTCACCCCAAAGTAAAACAAAGCAGTCAAACACTAGACTTCCCTTTATGTGAGTGAATGAATTAAAACTTCCTTTCATGTTTCTGGTAACTCTACAAAATCAAAACCTTTATGCCTGCAAATTTTCCTTCCACTGGTGTAGGGAAGACTTTGGCGTAGTGCCTAGAACACAATAGGCATTCAGTAGATGTTGGTCAAATAAGCAAATTTTCAGGAAGGGAAGAAACTTCTGAGGAATTATTTATAATGAATTTAGACTGCCAATTAATCTGAAACCTGGTCCCTAAAGACTTGTGTCTTTGGTTCATTTTTCTCTGCAGCAAGTGAAAGGGAACTTTGCTAGGTTGCAGGCCTGCATCTCAGAGCTCCGCATGTTACAGAGAGAAGGTTGTTTCAGATCACAAGGCACTTCTCTGCGACTGGCAGTAGAAGATGGACTCCAGCAATTTAAACAATACAGCAGACATGTGACCACAAGTGCAGCCCTCGCTTATACTTCCCTGGAGGTAAGTGATGCTGGCCTTTAGGACTCCATCCTTACATTGTTCTATCTTTCATTCACACTGGATGTAATATTCAAGGCTAGATTTTCAGCCCCCTGCAGGCAAAGGACATATTTCTCTTCTTCCTATAACCTGCACAGTTCTTAATGTAGAGATAGATATAGAGAAGAGCTCTAAAATTATAGACTGAAGTGAATTATAAGGAAAAACTGAAATCAAAATAAAATCTGAATATGCCACCTGCCTCTGGATTTTTGGAACTTGTAACACCAGTGTTAAACTGCCTACATTGGTAGCTGTATTTCTATTTACCATGGTACTCTTAGGAATTTACAATTCTTCTTAACCAAATCTTAGCATCAAATTGAGTATATTTTCTTGAGATTGGCAAGCATGCAAATGTGAGAGTGCCAGACTGAGCCAGTCTTAAAAATAGAAATAAGGCATGGCTGGATACTTCATTGGGTACATGGGTGAGTGTGAGTTAAGATAGTTTTGATCTCTTGTAACCTCAGGGATCAAACAGGTCAAAAAATTATTGTGTGAGATTTATGGTTTCCAATTCTTCATGTACAAAGCTTGGAAGTTGCTACTCCATCCTAACAACTAGTAAAAAGCTTAACAAACTAAAATATCAACAATATTTTTTAGATCCCTGAGAAGTAAGGTCACAGGGCAAAACTGTTGCCTTCAAAATGGGAGAGACGACCAGGCAGATACAGAGAACCACAACATACTGGAACAGAAACCTCCACAGGAGCCAGTGCTAGAGTAGGAAATTGTCATTGACATTGCTGCAGGCTAGGTGTGGACAAGTCTGAAATTCTAGGAGAGGATGAGCATTGTGACTCACGCCTGTAATCTCAGCACCTTGAGAGGTCAAGGCAGGAAAATCATCTTGAGGCCAGGAGTTTAAGAGCAGCTTGGGCAACATAGCAAGACTCCATCTCCACAAAAAATAAAGATTAGCCAGGCTTGGTGGTATGTACCCATAGTCCTAGCTACTTGAGAGGTTGGGGCAGGAAGATGGCTTGAGCCCAGGAATTCAAAGTTGCAGTGAGCTATGATCCTGCCACTCCACACTTTGGTGAGTTTTACCTCCAGGAGTTCAACCAGGTCCTCATAGTAAATATCAGGGGAAAATTCCCTCATGCCTCTGATAGAGAGAGGGAAAAATGAACCATTTTGAAATACACCAGAGCACTCTGTTCTTAACGGGTATAATGAAACTACTTTAACAGGTAGTTACTCAGGAGAAACTAGTTAAACAGAACCTAATCCCTAACCTGCTGGGATTTTATCAGAGTCTAAATGAACTGGGAGAAGGAAAGTACCAAACTCCAGCCAGCTGTATCCTTCAATGTAGCTGAAAGGAAATACTCAACTTCAGCCCAGTCTAGCCAACCTGTCCTACCTAAGTGGGGAGAGAAAAAAACTGAGGAACACTTGTAAAGTTTACAGTCCAGAGGCATAGATTCACTAAAAGACTGAGACCTAATCCTACTCCCCCTCCCTCTATCCCTTACCACACATTACTAAAGGCCTGCTTATAGCAGTTCCCTTTTATCTGGAACATCATGTACAACTATAAAAAGCATACTAAAAGAGAAAAAACACAGTTTGAAGAGACAGAGCAAGCACCAGAACTAGACATGGCAGAGACATTGGAATTCTCAGACTGCAGAATTTAAAGCAGCTATGATTAATATGCTAAGGGCTCTAATGAAGAAAGTAGCCAGAATGAAAGAACATATAGGCAATGTAAGCGGAGAGATGGAAATCCTAAGAAAGAATCAAAAATAGGTGCCAGAGATCAAAAACATTGTAATAGATATGAAGAATGTCTTTGATGGGCCTATTGGTAAACTTGTCATGGGTAAAGAAAGAATCTTCGAGCTTGAGGATGTATCAATAGAAACTTTCAAATCTGTAAAACCAAAGATTAAAAAAACTGGAAAAAAAACAGAACAGAATATTCAAGAACTGTGGGACAACTACAAAAGGTATGACTTACATGTAATGGGGATACCAGAAGGAAAAGAAAAAAGAAACAGAAGAAACCCTTGAACAATAACGACTGAGAATTTCTTAAATTCAAGTCAGACGGCAAACCACAGATCCAGGAAGCTCAGAGAACATTATTAAACCACATGCTCCTGAACAACCAATGGGTCAATGGAGAAATTAAAAATGAAGTGTAAAATCTTCTTGAGTCAAATGAAAATGGGTTCACAATATACCAAAACCTATGAGATACAGCAAAAGAGAAGTTTATAGCAATAAATGCCTACATCAAAAAAGAAGAAAGCTCTCAAATAAACAACCTAACATTGCACCTCAAGGAACTAGAAGAACAAGAATATACTAAACCCAAAATTAGTAGATGGAAAAAAATAGTAATGATCAGAATAAAAATAAAAGAAATAAAGACTTAAAAAAAATAGTACAACACTTTGGGAGGCTAAGGCAGGAGGATCGCTTGAGGCCAGGAGTTTAAAACTAGCCTGGGCAACATAGTGAAACCCCCATCTCTACAAAAAAAAATTTTTAATTACCCAGGTGTGGTGTACACACCTGTAGTCCTAGCTACTTGAGAGGCCAAGATGGGAAGATTGCCTGAGCCCAGAATTTTGAGGCTGCAGTGAGCTATGATCACACCACTGCATTCCAGCCTGTATGACAGAGCAAGACCTTGTCTCTTAAACAAACAAACAAAAACATAAAAGTTTAATTTCAAAAGAACTGTTTTTTATTGTTGTTGTCGTTTTGTTTTGTTTTGTTTTGTTTTGTTTTGTTTTTTGAGACACCGTTTCACTCTTGTTGCCCAGGCTGGAGTATAATGGCATGATCTTGGCTCACCACAACCTCTTCCTCCCAGGTTCAAACAGTTCTTCTGCCTCAGCTTCCTGAATAGCTGGGATTACGGGCAGGCACCACCACACTCAGCTAATTTTGTATTATTAGTTGAGACGGAGTTTCTCCATGTTAGTCAGGCTGGTCTCAAACTAAAAAGAACTGTTTTTTTGAAAGGATAAACAAAATCACAAACTTTTAGCTAGACTAAGAAAAAAAGAGTGACAACTCAAATAAATCAGAGATTAAAAAGGAGACATTACAACTGATACCACAAAAATACAAAGGATTATTATAGACTATTATGAAGAACTATATACCAACAAATTAGAAAACATAAAAGAAATGGATAAATTTCTGTACGTATACAATCTGCTAAAATTGGATCATGAAAAAATAGAAAGCCTAAACCAACCAACAGTAAGTAATGACAGCAAATAATGAGATTGAATCAGCAATAAAAAGTCTTCCATTGAAGAAAATCTCCAGACCTGATAGATTCACTGCTGAATTCTACCAAGCATTTAAAGAAGAACTAATACCAATTCTTCTCAACTACTCTAAAAAATTGAAGTGGAGAGAATTCTTCCAGACTCATTCTACAAGGCCAGCGTTACCTTTATACCAAAACCAGACAAGGGCACAACAACAAAAAAGAAAACTATAGGCCAATATCTCTGATGAATATAGATGCAAAAACCCTTAACAAAATATTTGCAAACCAAATCCAACAACACATCAAAAAGATCATTTACCATAATCAAGAAGGATTTGTCCCAGGGATGCAGGATGGCTCAACATATGCAAACTGATAAACATGACACATCACATTAACAGAATGAAGGACGTAAACCATATGATCATCTCCATGGATGCAGAAAAAGCATTCAATAAAATTCAATATCATTTTGTTGAGGTACACTCTTTCTGTCCCTATTTTGTTGAGAGTTTAAACTCTTAATATAATGTCAACAAAATAGAGACAGAAATAGTGTACTCCAACACAATGAAGACCATATATGACAAACCCACAGCTAACTCATATTGAATAAGGAAAAGTTGAAAGCTTTTCCTCTAAAATCTGGAACAAGTCCAGGTGCAGTAGCTCATGCCTGTAATCCCAGCACTTTGGGAGGCTGAGGCAAGAGAATCACTTGAGGTCAGGAGTTCAAGACTAGCCTGGACAACATAGTGAGACCCTGCCACTACAAAAAAAAAATACTTTTTAGAAAAACTAGCTGTTAGTGGTGGTGTATGCCTGTAGTTCCAACTACCTGGAAGGCTAAGGCAAGGATCCCTTGAGCCCTGAGCCCAGGAGTTCGAGATTGCAGTGAGCTATGGTCATACCACTGTATTCCAGCCTGAGCAACAGAATGAGACCCTGACTCTTAAAATTAGAGCTACAATCTCACACCAGTTAGAATGGTGATCATTAAAAAATCTGGAGACAACAGATGCTGGAGAGGATGTGGAGAAATAGGAACACTTTTACACTGCTGGTGGGAGTGTAAATTAGTTCAGCCATTGTGGAAGACAGTGTGGTTATTCCTCAAGGATATAGAAATAGAAATTCCATTTGGCCCAGCAATCCCATTGCTGGGTATATACCCAAAGGATTATAAATTGTTCTATTATAAAAACACATGTACATGTATGTTCATTGCAGCACTGTTTACAATAGCAAAGACCTGGAACCAACCCAAATGCCCATCAGTGATAGACTGGACAAGGAAAATGTGGCACATATACACTATGGAGTACTATGCAGCCATATAAAAGATGAGTTCATGTCCTTTGTAGGGACATGGATGAGTCTGGAAACCATCATTCTCAGCAAACTGACACAAGAACAGAAAATCAAACACCGCATGTTCTAACTCATAGGTGGGTATTGAACAATGAGAACACATGGACACAGGGAAGGGAGCATCACACATTGGGGTATTAGGGGAGGGACAGCACGGGGTAGGGAGGTTGGGGAGAGATAACATGGGGAGAAATGGCAGATACAGGTGACGGGGGGATGGAGGCAGGAAACCACCTTGCCATGTATGTACCTATGCAACAATCCTGCATGGTCTGCACATGTACCCCAGAACCTAAAGTACAATAAAAATAAATAAATAAAATAAGGGAAACAATTCATGAGTTGGTCTGGGCAAGAATTTTTTTTTATAAGATCTCAAAAGCACAGGCAACAACAGCAAAACTAGACAAATGGAATTTCATCAAACCAAAAAGCTTTTGCACACCAAAGGAAACAATCAAAGAATGAAGTGGACCAGGTGCAGTGGCTTATGCCTGTAATTCCAGCATTTTGGAAGGCTACAGCAGCAGGATCACTTGAGTCTAAGAGTTCCAGAACAGCCCGGTCAACATGTTGAGACCCCCATCTCTCCAAAAATAAACACACACACACACATACACACACACACACAAATGAGCCAGGCATGGTAGCATGCATCTGTGGTCTCAGCTACTTGAGAGGCTGAGGCAGGAGGCTCATTTGAGCCTGGGAGGTCAAGGCTTCAGTGAGCCATGGTTGCACCACTGTACTCCAACCTGGACAACAAAGTGAGACCCTGTCTCAAAAAAAAAAAAAAAAATAGGTGAAGTAACTGCTGAATTCTACCAAGCATACCAATTCTTCTCAACTACTCTAAAAAATTGAAATGGAGAGAATTCTTCCAGACTCATTCTACAAGGCCAGCATTACCTTGATACCAAAACCAGACAAGGGCACAACAACAGAAAAGAAAACTATAGGCCAATATCTCTGATGAACATAGATGCAAAAACCCTTAACAAAATAGTCGCAAACCAAATCCAACAACACATCAAAAAGATCATTTACCATAATCAAGAAGGATTGTTAACAACCTACAGAATAAAAGGAAATATTTGTAAACTATGCAACTGACAAGTGATTAATATTCAGAATATATAAGGAACTCAAACAACTCAGTAGGGAAAAAATGAATAATCTGAAAGAGCTGAATAAACATTTCTCAAAAGAAGACAAATGGCCACAGGTAGGTGAAAAAATGCTCAACATCAGTAATCAGAGCAATACAAATCAAACCCACAATAAAATATAACCTCACCCTCATTAGAATGGCTACTATGAAAAAGATAAAAAATAAATAATATTGGTGAGGAGGTGGAGAAGGGGGATCCTCCTTACATTGTTGGTAAGAATGCAAATTAGTACAGCCACTATGGAGAACAATATGAAGGTTTCTCAAAAAATTAAAAACAGAACTACCATATAATCCAACAATCCCACTACTGGGTATATATCCAAAGGAAAGGAAATCAGTGTGTTGCAGAGATATCTGCACTCCCAGGTTTATTACAGCACTGCGTACAACAGCCAAGACATGAAATCAACCTGACTGTCTGTCAATGGATAAATGGATTTTTGAAATGTGGTATTTATACACAATGTAATACCATTCTTTTATAAAAAGGAATAAAATCCTGTTGTTTGTTCTAGAGAACACTATATTAAGTAAAATAAGCCAGGCATAGAATGACAGGTACTGCATGATCTCACTCATTTGTGGAATCCAAAAACGTTGATCTCATAGAAGTAGAGGGTTGAATAGTGGTTATCAGAGGCTGAGGAGAGTAGAGGGGAAGGGTGGATGAGGACAGGTTGGCCAATGGTGCAAAGTTACACTTAGATAGGAGGAATAAGTTCTGGTTTTCTATTGCACAATAACATGACTATAGTTAACAATAATGTATATTTCAAAATAGTTAGAAGAGAGGATTTTGAATGTTCTCATCACAAAGAAATGAGAAGCGTTTGAGATGATAGATATGTGAATTACCCTGATTTGATCATTATACAATGTATACATGTATCAAAACATCACACCATACCCAGAAATGTGTACAATTATTATGTGTCAATTAAAAACAAAATAAAACTTTAAAAAATGGGCCAAAGACCTTTTCAGATGCCTCACCAAAGAACAAATACAAATGGTAAACAAACACGAAAAGATACTCCACATCATATGATATCAGGGAAATGCAAATTAAAACAATGAAGCACCATCACAGATCTATTAAAATGGCTAAATTCCAGAACACTGACAACACCAAATGCTGGTGAGGATGTGGAGCAACAGGAACTTTCATTCATTGCTGATGGGAATGTAGAATGGCACAGCCACTTTGAAAGACAGTTTGATGATTTCTTATAAAACTAAACATATATTTACCATATAATCCAGAAATCAAGCTTCTTTGTATTTACCCAAAGGAGTTAAAAACCCATTCACACGAAAACCCACACATGGGTATTTATGGCAGCTTTATTCATAATTGCCAAAACTTGGAAGCAACCAAGCTATTCTTCAGTAGATGAATGGACAGATAAACTATGATTCATCCAGACAATGGAATATTATTCAGCACTAAAAAGAAATGAGCTATCAAGCCACAAAAAGATATAGAGGGACCTTAAATGCACATTACTAAGTTAAAGAAGCCCGTCTGAAGAGGCTACATATATCCCAAACTATATGACATTCTGGAAAAGGTAAAACTATGGAAACTTAAAAAGATTAATGGTTGCAGGGATTGAGGAGAAAGAGGAATGAATAGACAGAGCAGAGAGGATTCTTAGGGTGGTGAAAAGGCTCAATATAATATTTATTATACTGATGGGTGCATGTCATTATGCATTTGTCTAGACTTATAGAATGTACTACACCAAGAGTCAACCCTAATGTAATCTGTGGACTTTGGATGATTATGATGTGTCAATATAGGTTCCTCAATTGCATTGATTTTGGTGGAAGATACTGTTAATGAGAGAGGCCATGTATATGTGGGAGCAAATATGGGCTATGTCTGCACGTTCCTTTCAGTTTTGCTGTGAACATAAAACTGCTCTAAACAAAAAAGTCTTTTAAAATAATAATAATAATAGTGTATAATAGTGCTTTAATCTACATCCCTCTTCATGGATCAAACATGTCTAAGTACAAATGAGAATTATATATATGTAATGATTTCCTTCCAGAGTTGAAAAGTTCAAGAAAAAACTGCTAATAAAAACATATAGTGGCCAGGTGCAGTGGCTCACACCTGTAATTCCAGCACTTCGGGAAGCTGAGGCGTGCAGATCATGAGGTCAGGAGTTCAAGACCAGCCTGATCAACATGGTGAAACCCCGTCCCTACTAAAAATGCAAAAAAAAAAATTAGCCAGCCATGATGGCGCACACCTGTAATCCCAGCTGTTCAGGATGCTGAGGCAGGAAAATCACTTGAACCCAGGAGGGAGAGGTTGCAGTGAGCCGAGATCATGCCACTGTACTCCAGCCTGGGTGACAGAGCAAGAATCCATCTAAAATAAATAAATAAACACACACACACACACACACACACACACACACACACACACACACACACAGTGTTATATATATACACATATATAGCATGTTTATTCAGGTAAAATAAAACATGCAAATTATATACAGACTCCTGAATATCCCTTCAGGTGAGATACATTGGTCAAAGTAAGTACATTTTAGAGTCAAAGGAACAAAAGAAATAGCTCTAGTGGATCCAGCAAGGAGATAAATCAGTCTGAAAATGTGATATGGAAGCATCACTGAGAGAAAAGAGCATATAGGCTCTTTAATATTTGGTATAAATTTAGTGTGTAAAATTCAAGAATTTTGTTTCCTTTGTTACCTTGTAAAATCTAAGTATTTTGAGCAATGAGATGCTGCCAGTGGCTCAAGCAGTCTTAAAAGACTAAAACACATGTATGGCTTTACCAGTCACTTTCTGGGGTCAGCTCAGCCAGATTGGAGAGGTCCTGTGATAACCTGGCCTTCCAGAATCTGTCAAATAAAATTTAATTTTAAGCTACAGCCAAATCCTCTTTGTACTAGCCACAGTAGCCACCACCACAGACCTATGCTGTATTTATCCTCCAGGTAGGAACTGTTGTGTTCCTCACTCTGTACATCAGAGAGAATAGACACATTGATTCTTGAATTTATTTTCAGATTACTATTCTGACTTCTCAGCCTGGAAAAGAGGTGGTCAGACAATTGGAGGAAGGGTTGAAAGATACAGACTTAGTCAGTGTCAGGAGGCTTCAGGTCGTTGAGATCGCAAAGGGAATCCTAGAACACATGGACTCAGTGTCTCCTGCTGAGGATCTCAGCAATGATGGTAAGAATTTTAATGAGTAGTCTTTTACAAGTCAGAAAGACATTTTCCATGGTCTTTTTGTGTTTAAAGAAGTCACGGTCTTTTTATGTGTATGTGTATGCATGTCTGTGCGTGCGTGTGTGTGTGTGTGTATATGTATATATATATATATATAATATATATATTATATATTTTTTATTTTAATATATTAATAATAATCTTAATAATACTCTTTAATAATACTCTTAATATTTTAACACTTTTATAGATACATACATATACATCTAATTTTCTGAAACCTTTGTTTATGTGTGTTGGACAGCTGTGTCAGTGTTTATATATCAGACTTGTTTTTTAATGGCTACCTGGTTTTTTATTGTGTGGTTTTACCATAATTTATTTGTTTAGTCACTAATGAACAATTTGGTTTATTATATTTTGCTATTTATAGCCAGTGCTATATGAACAGACTCATATGTAGGGCTGGCTTCATGGGCTAATGACCAGGGGAGTCACATAGGGTCCTAAGTACAGAAAGGCCCTCATGCTTGAGATTAAATGCCCTGTGGTTTCTGTCTTAAAAGTCTTAATAATTTTATCTTTGACTTTGTGCGGTTTGATGGAATAGTGGAGCATACACCAGGAGCTTTGACCTTTGGCTCACACATGCCTTGCCTCCTGCTTCCTTCCCACCACTCCATAGTGGAGACCTCACTCATGTGCCAGCTCATCAGCCATCCAGTGACCACTGCTGGCCTCTGTTCCCCCTGCTGGGCAGAGGCCTGGACACCTGGGTCAAGGTCCAGTACACAATCCTTTTGTGCTGAGTTGCCTAGGCACCTGTGAGGGTCTGCACTTTCTTGGTGAGTATCTGGTGCCTGAGGAAGTGTGACATTAATAGCAAACTTTTTTAAACCATGTCTTGACAAAAAAGATGAATAAGTTCTAGATATCTGCTATACAACATTACGCCTAGAGTTAACAATACTGTACTACTATACATGTAAAAATTTGTTAAAAGGGTAGATCTCATGTTAAGTGTTGTTGCCACCAATAAAAAACGTGCACACATGCACACGTGCACACACATAAACACACACACATACACACCATGATATCTTAAGAAAGAGATCATAGAAAAAAAGAAAAGGAAAAAGTTTTAAATTTTCGTACTTTCATGGCACTTTTTTCCTGCTTTTTGAACAGAGAGCTCTGCATTTTCATTTTGCTCTGAGCCCATAAATTATATAGCCTTCTCTGCTTATGTGTATAACTGTGCATTTGTGCAGACATTTTCTGTGGAATAAATTTCTAGAAGTAAAGTTACTAGGAGGTAAAACAATATATGCATTTTTGACAGTTATTGTCAAAAAACTCTCCAAAAAGATCATACCAATTCATAATTTCACCAATAATAAATAAGACTTTCACCAATAGTAAATAATAATTTCCTGCTAGGAATTATCCTTGTTTGTTCTTTATCTTTGCTAATCCAATGGGGGAAAAAATGCCTAGTTTTGAAATTAGAACTTTGACTGGACACAGTGGCTCACACCTGTAATCCCAACATTTTGGGAGGCCCAAGCAGGAGGATCACTTGAGCCCAAGAGTTCTAGACTAGCTTGGGCAACATAGTGAGATCTCATCTCTATAAAAAAAAAATTTTTAATTAGCTGGGTGTGGTTGTGCATACCTATAGTTTAAGCTACTTGTGAGGCTGAGTTGGGAGGATTGCGTGAGCCCATACAGATCAAGACCCTGTCTGAAAGAAAAGAAAAGAAAAAAAGAAAGAGAGAAAGAGAGAGAGAAAGAAGGAAGGAAAGAGAGAGTAAGAGAGAGAAAGGGGGAGGGAGGGAGGAAGAAAGAGGAAGGAAGGAAGAAAGGAAGGAAGGAAGGAAAGAAGGAAGGAAGGAAAGAAGGAAGGAAGGAAGGAAGGAAAGAAGGAAGGAAGGAAGGAAAGTTAGACTTTTATTCTGTTTTTTTGTTTTTTTGGTTTTTTTTTTTTGAGACAGAGTCTCACTCCTGTCACCCAGGTTGGAGTGGTGCAATGGCATGATCCTGGCTCACTGCAACCTCCGCCTCCCGGGTTCAAGTGATTCTTCTGCCTCTGCCTCTTGAGTAGCTGGGATTACAGGCTAGCATCTCTGCGCCCAGCTACCTTTTGTATTTTTGGTAGAGACAGGGTTTCACCATGTTGGCCAGGCTGGTCTTGAACTGACCTGAGGTGATCTACCTGCCTCATCCTCCCAGAGTGCTGGGATTACAGGCATGAGCCACCATGCACGGCCAGACCATTTTTTTTGTTCTGCCCCCGAGGTTCAAGCAATTCTCCTGCATCAGCCTCCTGAGTAGCTGAGATTACAGGTGCCTGCCACTGTGCCCAGCTAATTTTTGTATTTTTTAGTAGAGATAGGGTTTCAGCATGTTGGCCAGGCTAGTCTGGAACTCCTGACCTCAGGTGATCCACCTGCCTCGGCCTCCCAAAATGCTGGGATTACAGGTGTGAGCCACTACACCCAGCCCAGACTTTTATTCTTGAATTACCTCCTAGGATTTCTTTGGAGACAAAGTGTGGAGCAATCCTACATCATGGTTTTTCCCCTTGTTCCAGTCACTAGGTTTACCTTAATGACAGTTTCCTTGATATTTACATACTGAAAAATATTCATGTTTATTATAAACAAATTAAAAAAGCAAATAAGCAGAAATAAGTAAATCTAAGTTACCCACAGTCCTACACTTCCAAGAAGAAGTATTCAAACTGTGTCTTAGAGCAGGGGTCCCCAACCCCTGGGCCATGAACTACTACCATCTGTGGCCCATTAGGAACTGGGTCGCACAGCAGGAGGGGAGGGAAGGGTGGTGGTGAGTGAGCATTACTGCCTGAGCTCCGCCTCCTGTCAGATCAGCTATGGCATTAGATTTTCATAGGAGAGCAAACCCTATTATGAACTGTGCATATGAGGGATCTAGATTGTGCACTCCTTATATGAGACTCTAATTAATCCCTGATGATCAGAGGTGGAACAGTTTCATCCGGAAACCTTTCCACCCACCCATCTGTGGGAAAATTGTTTTCCATGACACCAGCCCGAGATGCCAAAAAGGTTGGGGATCACTATCTTGGAGGATAGGTAGGAAGTAGCTAAGCAGAGGAAGAGGAAAAGGGCCACTCAAAAAGGAGACCCAGAGACATGAGAAGCAAGATATGCCCAACTTTTGAGAAGTGCCTATGGTTCCCTACACCAGAGCCTGTCAGGCAGAGGTGTGAGTGAGGCGTAAAGGTAGGCAAGGGTTAGATGAAAACAGCAATCTATGCCATGCTAAAACATGTGCATTTCAATTTAAGGTAGTGAAAATATTTTGATCAGGAAGTCAAGTGGAGATCTCCAAATTACGGAGTTGAAGGGTTTTTGGACCAGTTTTAATTCATCTAACACTCAAGTTACAGTTCACCCCACTGCAGTCCTTTCGAGCTGTATTGGCCTTTTCCACAGTCGTGCACACATGGAAGTACACGCTGTTCTGATACCACTGATCTCTTTCTGGTCCTGTGCAGATGACTTCACTCTTCCTCCCCTTCCCATCTTGTCTCCCTCTAATTAGGTAGGAGAGAGGGTTGGTAACTAAGGGTGTGGTTCCTGTCAGATTCTGACACATATAGATGCTTCCACCATCATGCAGCCACTGATACTGTTCTGGCAGGGGAGGGAAGGCAACCAGCCGTAGCTGGGTGATTCATGAGCTCTCATTTACTTACTGTGTGCCCTCCTGTCTCTTCACTGACTGTCCTTTCTACCTCCATCCCTGTGCTGATAGCAGTCTTTTCCTCTGAATTCCCTCTTCTTCCCTCTGAATTTCTTCCTCTATTCTCTTCCAGCCAAATCCTATTCATTCCTTAAATCCTAATTCAGGTTCAGTACTATGTACTGATTTTCTTTTTCTTAGAACAACCACATCACTGGTGGTCTCTACTAAACAATTCAGCACTTAATTAAATAGCATGCAGAATTGTTCAGCATTGCTTTAGTATGCAATAATTGTGTCTTCTTGCCTAAACTGTAAACTACTTGATATCTTTTCCCTATTCATTAAACTGTAAGCACCTTGGGATTAGAAACTTGTCTTACTCATTTCTGTGTCTTGGTGTATATCCTACATTATCAGCACTTATTTGTTGAGTGAATCAGTGACTTTGATACCTCTGGAGGCTAGTCGTGGTCTGCCCAGCATCGTCTATATCCCCTTTCTCCGATAACACCTCCAACTTCCTGGTCACAGAATGGGTCATGACCCAGGCTGAGGCAATGATAGTTCCCCAGGCCACCAGTCAGAGCCCTTCTCATTGGGCTCTCAAAATGAATCTGAGAGATGAGCTCTTTTTCTTTCTCTTTGGCCAGTGACAGATCAGGCATGGACTGTGTTCTTTTCTGCCTTCTGTGACTGTCCCCAGAAAGAACTTGTTATGTCTCCAATGGCATAGAGCTTAGAGTACTCTAAGGCTGTCTGATGCCTTTCTTTAGAATAGTTAGTGGCTAGCATTGTGTGGAAGAGCTTTTAAACGCAGGAAAGCAGCTTTCTACTTGTGTCAGTGCTGATGACTCTTCCAGTAACTTCCCATTTGCTTCTGAATAATGCATCCTCCCATAAATTGCTTGTAATTCCTTTTTGTGGGTTATGTGTATATGACTCATTGCTCAGAATCTACCTAGTTTGCCTGTGCTTTCCTCATAATTAATTATTTTATTCCCTTAGTGTTTTGCCTTATCTTGGTGTTGTTATCAAACATTAGCAACAGCTACTTCTCTCGTTCTCAGAAAGATGGGTGCTCCAAAACTAGGTTGCCCAGCTCTAAATTCCAGTTTTTATCACTTTCTAGCTGTGCAACTTTGGGAAGGTATTTAGCCTCACTAAGCCTTAGTTATTAATTCCTACCCCATGTAGTAGTTATGGGAATTAAATGAAATCATGTAAGTGCTCCATAAAACTTAGCTATATTTATTATTAATATTTTTGAAAAGCTTTGTATATGGATGGTTTGGTATGTTTCTGAGATTTGTTTTTAATGGCTGAGTCTCAAGTGGACTGCCAGCTTGAACTAAGACTGTGTCTTCTATATCTTTCTATCACTAACACTTATCACTCTACCTGGCACACAATAGAGTCTCAATAAATGTTTCTTGACAAAACAAATGATTGGGGGAATAAAATGATTTGTGAGTGCTGGGGTCAGCCTCTGTGACATCAATTAAAATAGTTAGGGATATATCCCAAGCAGCCATAGCTTCCCTCGATAACTCATGAATATCATGAATTGATTCAAACACTTCTTAAACCTAGTTATAATTCTTTTACTCCAGTAGCCATGATCATCAATTAAATAAAAATTATCTATACTCCACTTGTCAGAGAGAAATTAGTCAAAAGCAAATGTTGCTATTGTAGATTAATTTATAAAATAACTATGAGAATATGTCCTTCAATCTAAATTCTGCCTACTTTAGTACAGTTCTGCACAGTGAGAACTAATTATCACAAAAATGACCTAGAGACCCTGCAAGTCCAGCATCACCAAAAAAGAATGAATTTAGAAATTAAGAAATTAGACTCACATTTTAGAAAGCTCCTTAACAGGATCTAATATAAAATGGTTAACTTTAAATTACTTTCACATTAGTTAAGGTTTTCTATAAATTTTAACCATATAGCCTATTATATATTTTCTTCTAACTGTATAAATTGGACTTCCTTTAATTTGTTCCTGGTATTTTTCATTTTATTCTTTAGTTTTAAATTTTGCTGAAGAATCCTGTCCAGTGCTGTTTGTAGTAGCTTTTGCCTGGCTATTTTTAAATTTTTTATTATATGTTATACAAATGTAAGCATTATAGAAGCATAATAGAGACAGTTCAAAATGACCCAAAATTTCAGCCTCCAGAGATAACTACCATCAACAGTGTAGCACACATTCTACTGAACTGCCCACCTTACACGTGCATGTATACTGATATATGTAACATATTATTATTATTGATATTATTTTCTTTGACAAAAAATGAGACTATATTATACCAACTGCTCTGCATTTTTTTCATTTAGCTATTTATCTAGGATTTTTTCCACATTAGCACATCGAGCTCTAATCCATTCCTTTTCATAGCTATGAAGTATTCCAATATATCACTTAATCATCATTTATTTAACTATCCTTTTGGATTTTTACATTTTACTCTAGAACTGTGTAACCTTGAACAAGTTAATTTAACTCTTTATTCCACAAATTTCTCATTTATAAAATAGGACTTTATAAAATAGCTTATTTTATAAAGCTCATTTGTAAAATAATAGCTACCTCATGGGGTTTTTGTAAAAACTTGCATGGAAAGCATTTATGACAGTACCTGGCACAAACAAATAAATGTCACCTACTGATATTAATAGTAGTAAAAGTCGTTCTTATATATGCCTTTTACTGAGAAAATTTCAAGCTCTAATAATTTATATTTTATTGATAAGAAGCTAAGACTATATTTTTTATTTAAAATCACTCATCTCACCATCCCATTACACTTTTATTTTTGCACGGTAGGGCTCAGTCCCTCACTCATGTTTATGTTACATAGTTATAATTCATGTATATAATTTTTTGTTTTAATGTAACATAATATTATAAAACTTTTTCCATAGTTCTCATAGCCTTTCTTTTTCTTTCATTCTCTATTTTGTTCCTCTTTCCTCTTTTCCTCTTAAAGGAGAACTAGGAAGTAGTGGTTCAAGAAATAGAGATAAAAAGAGAGACACCTCTCACAGGGAAAGCCAGATGTTTTCTTTGTCCTTAAATGCCCTATTTACATATAAGCCAACCCTACAACCCTAGGGCAGATCCCTAATGTTGGATCTTGATCATAAATTTAGGATAGAGGAGAATCTGCCAATTCTAGCAGCCAAGGTTAACCCCATAAAAAAGCCATAAATCATGGGAATAATGCTGCTAGCTTATTTTGTTTTTAAATAAATTCTGAGCCTTGAGGAAAAGATATGTGAACTAAAGCCAGTCTGTTAATACTCTAACATTTGTTTTTAGATCATAGTCATAGCAACATTTTATTGAATGCTTCCTTTTCAAATACTATCTGTTCTAAATAGTTTCCACATATTTTTAAATCCTTGTTTATCTAGATGAAAAAACTAAGGCATATTTTCTTGTTCATAATAACTTTCCCAAGGTTTTTCAGTTAAGAGATAGAAAAGGATTCACATCCAAGCAGTCTGGCTCCAATGCTCCCATGCTTAACTTGTCTCTATACTGCTTCAGGTGAAACGAGTAATAGAGTTCAACAGTTCAGGACCAGGTGTGATGGTTCATACCTGTAATCTTAGCACTTTGAGAGGCTGAGGTGGAAGGATAACTTGAGGACAGAAGTTTGAGACCAGCCTGGGCAATATAACAAAACCCTCTCTCTACAAAAAAAGTTTAGACAGGCTGAGGAGGAAGGATCCCTTGAGCCCAGGAGTTTAAAGTTATAGTGAGCTATGATCGCATCAGTGCACTCCAGCCTGGGTGAGAGCAAAACACCATCTCTTTAAAAAAAAAAAAAAATCCTATCAGAGTTTTTAGATGAACTTGACAAGCTGATTCATATATGTGAGTATGTATGTGTATTATATATTATAGAGAGAGAGATAATATATATTCTAGAATATATATATATATATATATATATATTCTATATGTTAGAAGTAAAGTTATATATTAAGGCTAGGGGTTTGCCTTACCAAATGTTTAGATGGTTTATAAAGCTATTATGATTAAGATAGTGTCATATTTACAGAGGAATAGACAAATTATCCAAACTAGAACAGATTAGAGAAGCCTGGAAACGGCCACATGAAAACTTGATATGTGGCTTGGCTGACATGGCAGAGCAATGTGAAAAGGATAGATTTAGCCATTAAGTCATATTGAAACTATCAATATTCCATATGGGAAAAAATATTCCTAAACTCACGCCATTTTTAATAATGTTTTTAGATGGATTAAAGACTTCCATGTGAAAAGTAAAATGTAAAACTTAAAAAAAAAGTATATGAGAAAATTTTCATTACAAAGGTTGGGGAAGAGGAAGAGGAATAAGTGTTTCCTAAATGAGACATAAATTTTGCTAATCATAAAATAAAAGATTTTTGACGGAGTCTCTGTCACCCAGGCTGGAGTGCAGTGGCATGATCTTGACTCACTGCCTGAGTTCAAGCAATTCTCATGCCCCAGCCTCCCAAGTAGCTGGGATTACAGGTGCACATCACCACACCTGGCTAATTTTTTGTATTTTTAATAGAGACAGTGTTTCACCATGTTGGCCAGGTTGGTCTCAAATTCCTGACCCCAGGTGATCCGCCCACTTCAGGCTACCAAACTTTAGGATTACAGGTGTGAGCCACTGCGCCCAGCCCATAAAAGATAGATAAGTATAACTACATTAAAATTAAGAATTTCTGTTCATCAAAATATACATGAAAATGGCTGGATATGATGGCTCATGCCTATAATCCCAGCACTTTGGGAGGCAAAGGCAGGAGGATCACTTGAGCCCAGGAGTTTGAGATCAGCCTGAGCAATGTAGTGAGACCTTGTCTCTACAAAAAATAAACAAAATTAGTCTGGCATGGTAGCATGCACCTGTAGTCGCAGCTACTCAAAAGACTGAGGCAGGGAGGATCACTTGAACCCAGGAGGTTAAAGCTCCAATGAGTCAAGATCACATCCACACCATTTCACTCTAGCCTGGGTGACAGAGCAAGACTGTCTCAAAAAAAAAGTTGACATACAGAATAAATATTACGAGGAATGTTTGCAAAGTGAAATATCATACATTTTTGAAAATGAATGGACCACAGCTATACATAACAATATGAATGAATCTTTTCAATATTGAGAAAAAAGCAGATAAAGGGGTATACTATATGATACTTATTTATAAAGCTCAAAACTAACAAAGTGTTAAAGTAACAAAACTCCTTTTTTTTTCTTTTTTTGAGACAGAGTCTTGCTCTGTTGCCCAGACTGGAGTGCAATGGCGCGATCTCAACTTACCACAACCTCTGCCTCCCAGGTTCAAGCCATTCTCCTGCTTCAGCCTCCCAAGTAGCTGGGATTACAGGTACACACCCTGACTCCTGGCTAACTTTTGTATTGTGAGTAGAGACAGGGTTTCACTACATTGACCAGGCTGTTCTTGAACTCCTGACTTCAAGTGATCCATCTGCCTCGGTCTCCCAAAGTGCTGGGATTTCAGGTGTGAGCCACCACATCTGGCCACAAAGCTACTTTTTTTTTTTTTTTTTTGAAAAAGTACAAAGGGAATTTTTTTTTTTTTTATTGTACTTTAGGTTCTGGGGTACATGTGCAGATCATGCAGGATTGTTACATAGGTACATTACAAAACTACTTTTAAAAGAAAAGAAATGATAAAAATAAAAGTCAGTGTGGCAAGATTTCTTCTGGAGAAGCTTAGGGAAAAGCATGCAAATATCTCAGGAGTATTGATGATATTCTACATCTGAAGTTAAATAAAGGATTCATGAGTGTTCATTTTTGTTGTTATGCTTCATAGCTTACATTTTTATTGCAGTATTCATTTGCATACAATAAAAGTTTTACAATAGCTTTTTGAAGAATGACTAAGTAATAAATATGCCAAAACTAAAATGGCCACTGAGATCAATAACTTTGGCATCCAGAGGGCATCTATGCAGGTTAACAGCAGTCTGCACTCCTTGGGTATGTAAGTCATTCAGCCAGTTACAAATCAACCTAATGATGCTGTCAACTGGTCTATATCTCTCAGTCATACACAAGGGTATCAGGTTCCCTTTCTAAGTGCTCACAAACCATCTGTTTAATATTTCCTCCTAGACTTTGTCAGGGATCAATGTCAAGCTCTTTTAGGAAGGCATTTTCTCCATATGTGTTCTCAGGAAACATCAAATGTTAACAACCCAAAAACAGAAGATAAAGAATGCCAGAAAGAAAGGGCTGGGAGGGGAGCCTCTTCTATGCTTCAGTGCAATTATCAAAACAGATACTGATTTTTTCCCCTTTCAGTGTCTTAGAAAATGGACCAGAAAACACAACTGTTCATTGTGTCTGTCTTTGATAACTGCATTAAAGTCATTTCCCTCTGGCATTAAGACTAAATTAGAACCACTGTTGTATTTATTACCTAAAGATTTTTAACACAGAGAGACATTTGTTTATTCATTAATAGAAAAACCATAGTCTCAGAAAAATAGTGAATTGTTCTCTTTAAAACTTGAATTAAATAGTTTTTTTAGTTCAGCAGAAAATCTAAAATTATTTTAAAATTTGGCTTTTTAAAATTTTTCCTTTCCTTCCTTTATTGAGGAATAATTTATATACCCTAAATTGCATCTATTCAAAGTATACAATTCAGTGAATTTTGACCAATGTATATGCCCAAAAATCATCATCACAATCAAGATACAGAACATTTCCTTCATCCTCAAAAAACATTTATCTTGCCCCTTTACACTCCATCCATCCCTTCAGCCCCAGGTAAGACCACTTATCTGCTTTTTGTCTGTAGATTAGTCTGTATTTTGTGTAAGTGGAATCCTACAGTACACATGCCTTTTGCATTTAGATTTTTTTAATTCAAATTTTGAGATTCATCCATGTTGTTTATGTCAGTAGTGAGTTTTCTTTTTATTGCTGAGTAGTGGTATATTGCATGAATGGGTCATATTTTGTTTAAACATTTATCTATTAATGGATATTTCTGTTGTTTCCAGTTTTGACTATTGTGAAGAAAGTTTCTATGAATGTCTGTACACAAATCTTCATTTGTATATATTTTTTCATTTATCTTGGGTCTTACTGTTTCATTATCTTGGGTCTTACAGTTCATCTTTTCCCATCCTTTACTTTCAACTCATTTATGTCTTTATATGTAAATTCTCTCTGTTACAGGCAGCACATAACCGGTTCTTGCTTTGAGTCTATTCTGATCATCTCCGGCTTTTATTTAGAATGTAGGCTCCATTAACGTTTACCATACATTTTAATATAGTTGGACTCAGGTCTAACATTTTGTTTTTTGTTTGTCCTGTTTTTCATCTTTCTTCTCTGCTTTCCTGATTTCTTTTGGATTATTTAAATATTTTTCAATTTTATTTTAGTTTATCTATTGTCATTTAGCCATTTGTCTTTGCATTTTTTGTGGTTTCTCTATGGATTACATTATATATGCCTAACTTTTTACAGTCCAAATAGAGTCAATATAATACTATTTAACATAAAATGTAGAAACCTCAGGATTACAATATTCACATAAAATGTAAAGACCTTATGGGAATTAAAATGTATTTTAAAAACTTACAGCCTACTCAGAATTAATATATATGTAGTACCATTTCATGCAAAATATAGAAAACTTGCTATTAAGTCCATTTACTGCCCCCATTGACCAATATACTATCTTTCATGTTATAATTGTCATGTGTATTACATCTACATAAACTCCACAATAGGGTTAAATTGTTTGCTTTAGCCTATAATCCCAGCACCTTGGGAGGCCAAGATGGGCAGATCACTTGAGCTCAGGAGTTCAAGACCAGCCTGGGCAACATGATGAAACCCCATCTCTACAAAAAATATAAAAATTAGCTTGGCGTGGTAGTGTTCGCCTATAACCCCAGCTACTTGGGAGGCAGAGATGGGAGGATCACTTGAGCCTGGAAGGTCAAGGCTACAGTGAGCCATAATTGCACCACTGCACTCTAGCCTGGGTAACAGAGTGAGACCCTGTCTCAGAAAAAAATGTTTTTGCCTTTAAGCAAATACGTATTTTAAAGAACTTAAGAGGGCCAGGCATGGTGGCTCATACCTATAATCCCAGCACTTTGGAGGCCAGTTGGGGAGGATTGCTTGAACTCAGGAGTTTGAGATCAGTTTGGGCAACATAGTGAGATTTCATCTATAAAAAATCAAAAAATCAGCTGGGTGTGGTGATGCACAACTGTAGTCCCAGCTGAGATGGGAGGATAATTTGATGTTCCACTGTCTTCTGGCCTTCCATGGTTTCTGATCAAAAGTTATAGGCCCTAAATCATTTTTCCCTGTATGTAAAGGATCATTTCTTCTAGCGCTTTCAAGGAATTTCTCTTATTATTTCTCTTCTTTATTATTCAGCAGCTTGACAATTATGTGTTTAGATGTAAATTTCTTCTAATTCATCCTATTTGAGGTTCCCTGAGCCTTTTGAATCTAAAAATTGATTCTTTTTTTATTTTGAGATAGGGTCTCACTGTGTCACTCAGGCTGGAGTACAGCGGTGTGATTACAATTCACTGCAGCCTCAACCTCCTGGGCTCAGGTGATCCTCCCACTTCAGCCTCCCAAGTAGGTGAGACCACAGGCTCATGCTACCACACCCAGCAAATTTTTGTAATTTTTTTGGGTAGAGATGAGGTTTCACCATGTTGCCCAGGCTGGTCTCGAATTCCTTGGCTCAGGCGATCCTCCCACCTTGGCCTCTGAAAATGCCAGGATTACAGGCATGAGTCTCTGTGCCCAGCCTGTAAATTTACGTCTTAACCCAACTTGGGAAATTTTCTGCCATTATTTTTTTTAATATCTTTTCTGCCTCATTTTTTCTTTCTCTCTTTCTAAGACTTCAATTACCCAAATGTTAAATCTGTTTAAAGTGTTCTGCACAGCCCAAGACTCTGACTTTTTGCTTTGTTGGTTACTATTCTATCTTTTCATTTATTATGAACATATTTTCCCTTCCTCATTGAGCAAATTCTAATTATGCTACTTTAAAATCCTTGCTTGATAAATTCATCTTGTCATCTTGGAGTTTGCATCTGTTGACATATTTTCCATTGAGACTGGGTCATAGTTTTCTGTCTCAGTATGACAAAACATTTGGATTGTATTTTGTGAACATTGTCTTATAAAGACTGGATTTTAGTTTTCCCCTCCCCTGCTTTTTATTTTTATTTTTACTGGATTCTATTATATTGCTCTGAAAAGTGTTTATTTTTCAAACAATTAACTTTGTTCAATTCAAACTGCAACCTGTTGTGCCTGCAGTGAGCATGGACTCAGATCTCAGTCTCAATCTTTAAGCCTAAACTATAAGCTCCTTTCAGTTCACCCCATATGTGTATAGTGCAGGGTCCAGTCAGCTAGTTACCTAGACCAAGTTTAAACACATAATTTAGGGTGCTCTGGCTCTGGCTCTCTCCTTTCATGTATTTCTTCCTCACTCTGTAAAGGTCCTGGTTGCCCCAGACTCCTTAACCTAGCAATTCTAGTGAAAGACAAAGGCTTTTCTTTTTTTTTTCTTTTTTTTTTTTTCTTTTTTTTTTTTAAGACAGGGTTTCACCGTGTTGGTCAGGCTGTTCTTGAACTCCCAAACTTAGGTAATCCGCCCGCCTTGGCCTCCAAAGTGCTTGGATTACAGGCATGAGCCACCACGCCCGGCCTGACAAAGGCTTTTCTTTCCAGTTTTTTTTTTTTTTTTGAGACGGAGTTTCACTCATGTTACCCAGGCTGGAGTGCAATGGCGCGATCTCGGCTCACCGCAACCTCCGCCTCCTGGGTTCAGGCAATTCTCCTGCCTCAGCCTCCTGAGTAGCTGGGATTACAGGCACACACCACCATGCCCAGCTAATTTTTTGTATTTTTAGTAGAGACGGGGTTTCACCATGCTGACCAGGATGGTCTCGATCTCTTGACCTCGTAATCCACCCGCCTCGGCCTCCCAAAGTGCTGGGATTACAGGCTTGAGCCACTGCGCCCGGCCTCTTTCCAGTTTTTAGCTGCTTCCACACTATTGTGACTGCAGCCACTCTTAGAAAGTACAAAATATGGGGAACTCATTCTTTGCTGGTTTACCTGGTTACTCCAAGTTTCAACTCCTCTCCAAAGTCTATCTACTTTTGTTCACTCTCCAGAGCCTTCAGGTAGTTGGTTTTTTAAATATTATTCAGGCCAGGCGTGTTGGCTCACACCTGTAATCCAAGCTCTTTGGGAGGCTGAGGCAGGCAGATCACTTGAGGCCAGGAGTTCAAGACCAGCCTGGCAAACATGGTGAAGCCCCGTCTCTACTAAAAATACAAAACTTAGCCAGATGCAATGGTGCACATCTGTAGTCCCAGCTACTCGGGAGGCTGAGGCATAAGAATGGCTTGAGTCTGGGAGGTGGAAGTCTCAGTGAGCCAAGATTACACCAATGTACTCCAGCCTGAGGGGCAGAATGAGACTCTGTCTCAATCAATCAATAAAATAAATATTGTTCCAAGTTTATAGCTGTTTTTACAGGAATATCAGTTTGTTGGATACTGGAACCGAGCCAGACTGAAAGTCCCTTATTTACTCTTCTTCAGTTTGGTTCTTTCTTTTTACCTCCTTTTCTCCCTTCTCTTCAGCTCAGTAAGCTCAAGTTCTCCATCCTCTCTCTCTCTCTCTCTTTAGGAAATTGTTGCTTAAAAGAAGTTCTTCTGATTAAATCTCAACTCTTCTCTCCTCATTCCCCATCCCCTAACATGTTTGACACCACTGCTTTACTTGGCAAATGACTTGTGTTGCCACTACCCAATCAGAGGACAATATGGCCACTTCTCTGTCTGAAATCAGCCCTATCATATACCTAGCACTAGAGCGCTAGTTAATACAGTGCAAGAATTGATATGGGACTCAACTATATACATATTCAAGGCCCAGAAAGAGGCACAAATATAGATATTAATTTAGCATAGGATAAAGGACCATCTCAAGTCACTAAGGCAAAGATGAAATGTTCAAAAAGTAATGCTGGGACAACTGGTTAGCCATCTGGAAAAGATTCCAAATAGACCAGGGATCTAAATGCAAATAATTAAAAGAAAACATTGGTGAATTTCTTTATAATTTCAGCATAGAAAAAGGTCATCTAATTATAATTCAAAATCCAGGTATAATAAAGAAAAGATTTAGTTATTTAACTATATAAAAATAAAAATCTTTGACATGGCAAAAAGTACCATAAACAATGTCAAAAGACAACTGAAAAACCAGGAGAAAGTATTTGCAATCTATGCCATGGGGGGAAAAAGACTAATACCTCTAATATATCAAGAACACTTTAAAATTGAGGAGTAAGAAAAAGACTAAAAACACAACAGATGGCCGGGCGCGGTGGCTCAAGCCTGTAATCCCAGCACTTTGGGAGGCCGAGGCGGGTGGATCACGAGGTCAAGAGATCGAGACCATCCTGGTCAACATGGTGAAACCCCGTCTCTACTAAAAATACAGAAAATTAGCTGGGCATGGTGGTGCGTGCCTGTAATCTCAGCTACTCAGGAGGCTGAGGCAGGAGAATTGCCTGAACCCAGGAGGCGGAGGTTGCGGTGAGCCGAGATCGCGCCATTGCACTCCAGCCTGGGTAACATGAGTGAAACTCCGTCTCAAAAAAAAAAAAAAAAAAAAAACACAACAGAAAAATGGACAAAAGTCATGAATAGATAATTCAAAAACAGATTTTTAAATGGTCCTTAAGTATATGAAAATAGGTTTAACCTCACTCATAATTAGAGAAATGGAAATTAAGACTACACCAAAATATCATTTCCTATCCATTATTAGATTGGCAAAAGTTTAAAAAGCATGTAAACACCTTCTGTTGCTGAAGCTACACTTTCAAATACATCTGGCCAAATGCACAATGATACAACATTTTTGGAGGGAAATTTGGCAAGATCTAACAAAATTACATATGTGCTTTTGTTTTGTTTTCTTTTGTTTATTTGAGACAGAGTTTCACTCTTGTTGCCCAGGCTGGAATACAATGACTCAGTCTCAGCTCACTGCAATTTCCGCCTCGTGGGTTCAAGAGATTCTCCTGCCACAGCCTCCCAAGTAGCTGGGATTACAGGCGCCTGCTACCACACCCGGCTAATTTTTGTATTTTTAGTAGAGACAGGATTTCACCATGTTGGCCAGCCTGGTCTCAAATTTCTGACCTCACATGATCCACCCACCTCAGCCTCCCAAAGTGCTGGGATTACAAATGTGAGCCACCGCACCTGACATGTATTTTTTTTAAACACATAATTACAAATGTGTTTTACTTCTATCCTGAGTAGTCACCAGCCCCACTTCTAGGAATCTAATATCCTGAAGATACACCTCCAAATCTACAAAAATGTGTATTTATACACAGAGTCTGTTGCAAAGCTGTTATACAGCCTATCTAGAAATTTTTTTAAGAATATGTCTTAGGGTCAGGCACTGTGGCTTATGCCTGCGATCCCAGCACTTTGGGAGGCTGAGGTGGGGCAAATCACTTGAGGTCAGAAGTTCGAGACCAGCCTGGCCAACACAGCAAAACACCGTCTCTACTAAAAAAAAAAAAAAAAAAAAATACAAAAATTAGCCAGGCATGGTGGCGAGCACCTATAATCCCAGCTTCTCAGGAGGCTGAGGCAGGACAGTCGCTTGAACCTGGGAGACGGAAGTTGCAGTGAGCCCAGATCGCACAACTGCACTCCAGCCTGGAAGACAGAGTGAGATTCAGTCTCAAAAAAAAAAAAAAGAATATGTCTTAGAACTTTCTTTGATTTCAGTGTCTTCTTTAGCTTTTTCTTATTCTACTTAGCTCCCCCAAGTAAGTCTTTTCTTTCATGGCTCCTCTTTTATTTTCACCTCAGCACTTTCTTTCGGTTCCCTTGGGTGTTAAGGAGGCAAAACTGTTTGGGGTGGTTCTTGGGTTATGTCAAAAGATTTAATGCCTTCCTAGCTCTGCTTTCTTCTTCATTCAAACTTCTAAATAAACCATTCCCCTGCTCTCCTCCCCCACCACAGTGCCTATGACATTTCTTCCCAGGTTTTCAATTTTGCATTGCAATGTATATTAAATGCTTTTTGGTTTATAGAATATATGAATTAGTCTCTGTAGAAAAAGAAGACTTTTAAATACCTTCTAAGTCTAGTGTTTCTCACGTCAAAAAATACTTTAGACTTTGGAATATCTCAGTCAATAGTGATCAATCTCTTTTGCATATTAGCTGCATTTTTTCCAATAAAATGAAAATGAAGCCATTGAGACCTATAGATAAAATATATTTTCTTACAACTTGGATCACATACTTTATTGAAGAGGAAATTTTCAGCAAAAGAAATGGCACTGGCTTTTAGTGAATAAAATGTTCATATCTACTACATAGACAGCTGGGAGGCAGCTTTATATTTTATCATCCCTTATAGTTGAATGGTGCTTTAAAGTCCACAAATTGCTTTCAGGAGTCAAGCAATTATTTCATTATTTCATATTCAAGTAAACCCTTAGCCTAGGTATTACTATCATTCCCACTTTACAGATGGAGAAATTGTGCTTAAAGAGATGAAGTGACTGGCCTAAGGTCACAGAGAAAGTAAGCAGCAGGCTGGCTAGTTTCTTCTGTTCAGTATAACATTTACTGAGCCCCCGTTGTATGCTAAACACTGTGCTAGTGCTGTGGTCACAGAGGTGGATAAGGTGCTACAACTGGTGCCAGAGATATGTGTACCCTGCCCTAACCAGGGCCCTTCTCTCCTGTACCTGCAACATCATCTCTCTGGGCTGGCCAGAGCAGAGCAAGTCACTCAACTCAAAGCAGGATTGGCAATCGGGGAACACTTCCATGACTCCAGAGGTGAGAGGATGTGCGGCTTCTCTCATAGGGCAGTCCCTACTTCTGCCCTCTTAGAAACATACAACCCTAAGAAAAAGAGATTCTAAAAAGGCTACTCTCCCAGCCAAAATAATTGCTCTGGAAATGTTTTCTTACCCAACTCATCTATTTACTAAAGGCTGAAATACTATATTTGAAATTGTAGTATTAGGACCTATTGTAAAGCTAAGGGAGTCTGCTATGGTCTGAATGTTGTATCCTCCCTGCCCAAATTCATCTTTGAAACCAAATCACCAATGAGACAGTATTAGGAGGAGGGGCTGTTGAATGGTGGTTTAGGTCATGAGGGAGGGCAGAGTCCTCCTGAATGGGATTAGTGCCTTTATAAAATGTTCCCTAAGGAGTTTGTTTGCCCCCTCCACCATATGAGGACACAGTGAGAAGGGGCCATTTATTAACCAAAAACAGGTCCTCCCCAGACATTGAATCTGCCAGCACCTTGATCTAGGACTTCCCAGCCTACAAAATGGTGAGAAATATATTTCTGTTCCTTATAAACCACTGATTTATGGTATTTTGTGATAGCAGCCCAAATATACAAAGCCCGCCATTCCCTAGTCAGAAATGATGTAAATCAAGTTTGTTCAGCCTACTGCCTACAGGCCACATACAGCCCAGGAAAGCTTTGAATGCAACCCAACCCAAATTTGTAAACTTTCTTAAAACATTATAAGATTTTTTTCTTTTTGCTATTTTTTTTTTTTTTTAGATCATCAGCTATCATCAGTGTTAGTGCATTTTATATGTGGCCCAAGACAATTCTTCTTCTTCCAATGTGGCCCAAGGAAGCCAAAAGATTGGTCACCCCTAATGTTCATCCATTATGAACCAAATATAAATAATCCATTGTGTTCTTTAGTTTACTAAAGAGCTGTTGTATTCTTTAGTTAACAGTCAATTATTTTTTTCAGCCTGCCTAAGACTGTACTAGCTTAATGAGGGCAGATGTGTGGACAACCGTTAACAATAGAATTCCCTGGGTAGCTGAGCAGGGCTGGGAAAGAGGCATGTCCACTACAAGCTGAAGGATCTTTGCTTGGGTTCTGCTCATAAAACTCCCAGATTCCTCTTCCCTCCTTCCCCACTGCCTGCCAGCACCACACAACAGGAAAGCATAAGCGATAAGCCTGGACTGAAACATGTGGCACCTCGCGCAAGCTGATAGCTTGGGCACACCTTCAAACAAATGTTTTTAAAATTCAAATTCAGCAATTGTTTAGAAACTAAGAGCTTCAAAGAAAGAAAGAAAAAGGAGCTTGCTTTACTCTGCCCTACTCTTGCATACTTCCTGAGCAATACCTAATTGCAATAATGAAACCCGCCCTTCTTCAAAGCAAGTGTAGTGACCCCTGTTGATACAGGAGTGTGCCACTTTAAGGGTCTTGTCCTTTACTGCAGCAGCTCATTAACTCATCCTCACTTCCTTTTTCATTCTGCTTTAGTCTTCTGGCTAATCCCCCAACACACCGAGCTCATTCCCACCTCAAGACCTTTGAACTTGCTCGTCTCTCTACAAGAAACAATCTTCCCACAAATGTTTTTATGACTCACTTCACTTCATTCAAGTTTCTGCTCAACTATCACCTTCTTAGAGACTACTTCCCTGGCCAGCCAAGCTAAAAATTCACACACATGCATACACACACACACACACACACACACACACGAGCACACACACCTTCATTTTTCTTCATAGTATCTATCATTATCTGAAATTGTATTGTTTTATTTGCTTGCTTATTACCTGTTCTCTCACAAGAAGGTAAGCCACAAAAGCAGGCAATTTGTATCTTGATGACACCAATAAGTGCCTGGCTCATAAAAGGCAGTAAACTAATAAGTGCTTGAATGACAAATTAAATGAATGAATGAGTGACAGCTGTTCTCCCTCTGAGAAGAGTACTGGGATATAAATTTTCTCTATCTCATTATAGTTATGATGATGTTTTAATCCTTTTTATAGACTGGGGCTCCAGGAAGATAGTCACCACTAGGTCCATTCCTGCACTCACCTCTCTATACTGTGTTCATATGACGATAACCACTACCACCACCCCGCCACCTCTTTTCAAGAGGCTTCTCCTTTCTCTAGGGATTAAGCATCACTTCCACAAATGAGGCAGGTGAGCTTTGAAAGACAAGCTCGACTACCTCACCGTTGTGAGCTGTTAGATTATCTTCAGGTTGTGTTGATTTCAAGACAATGGTTGGATGATGCTGTACTGCTGTTCCTGAGTAAGCTTTATCTGCTGTGATTACTTACCCTGGTTGTTAATATCCTATAGTAATCCTGTATTCAGAGAGTAGACAGCTAACTGTAAACTGACCCAGGCAGGCTAAGCTTCTATGACTCCATAGTCTCTGTAGTGGTTCTTGACCTTTTTGGGGTCATGGAGCTCTTTCGAGAATCTATCTGATAAAAGCTAGGGGCTTTCCCCCTTCTCCCACCCCAACAAAATACATCTGTGCATGTACAGATTAATTGTATATAATTTCAAGGGGTTCTCAGAATGTCTGAAGCCCATCCATGACACCCAAACACAGGCCTAATGAATGTCATTCGGAAAGGAACAGTTCAGGCCTAGAGGTTGGGGCCCTAGGGATGGGGGAAGATGTGGAGGACTAGGCAAGACCACCTTTTCCTGGACCTCTACTTTTGACATTTTACATCAAGAGAGAAATACAGCCATTATATATGCATGTATGTCTGTCTCCCATTTTAAATACACTTTAATTTTGTAACCATATTTTAAGGCTTTTTCTGAGAGAGTCTACTTCAGATATTACCTAATCTTCAATCATTTGACTTTCTTAGTTTTTTTCCCATTGTGGCCACAGGAGGGCAGGATAAGTCCGAAAACAATGTGAATGCTGGCTACAGCTTGGGCTTTCTCACTGCTTTAACTATCCAGACACTAAGGGCCCTGTTTCACTACTGTGACCTTTCCATTTCATGCAATTGGTGTGACCCGTTCATCCAGTGCACTGATGCCCTTCTCCCCAGCCAGTGAGGGAACTGCTTTTCAGCATTTGAGAAGTCTCCTCCCTGATCCCCAGATTTAACACATTTAGGTGTATTTGTGAGGAATAACGTATGTACTAGTTGTTGGTGTCCTATGTATGGTAGTTGGGGGAGAAAGCAGTAACCAAGGGAGAAAAAAAAAACTTTAAAACAGGAAAACATATTATTACCCTATAAGAGTTAATCATTTTGTGGATGAGAGAAAAGGAAGAAAATTATATTTGTTGGACCTACCTCATGCCATTTATAGATAATCATCTCACTTTATAGTGCTTCACTAAGAAATAGGTTATACTATTCCACTTTGCCCAAAATCACATAGCTAACAACTTTTAAGCCGCAAGGCAAACCCTGGTCTTTCCATTAATAAGCCTTTCATAAGCTCAGGAAAAGAGAAGGAAATACTTCAAAAAAAATAAATAAATCAGCAGTGTGATTAATACTGCCCAAATGAAGCCCACAGATACCCAGGGGTGACAAATAACGCTAGGTAAGGGAGGATATAATTAAGCGTAACTACTTGGTACAGGCCATGGGCTGACAGTAATGAAAGTACTAAGGAAGGAAGGAAGTCATGTGGCAAGAAGACTAACTTAGAGGAAGCTCAAAAGTTACAGGAAAAAGTAATAAGAGCTGAGGAGGAGGGAGCTACTGTTCAACGCAGGCATTTGCTAAGCATCAGCTCCATGCAAGGCACTGATAGGGAGGATAAAAGTGAAAAGAAACAATTCCTACCTTTTAATTTACATTTAAATTGGAGAGATCAAATGTATTCCCAAATAACAATATTACCAAGGTAAAATGTAATGTGAACTATATTACAAATGTAAACCAAGAGCTATGGGACTCTAATAATGGAGGGAATACCATAATGGCAGACTTCATGAAGGAGGTGGCATTTGAACTCAGTCTTCAAGGATGGCAATATAGGATCTCAGGTAGTGATGAGGAGGAAATAGTCTGAGCCATCAAAAAGGAAGGGAAGGATAGGGTACTTGTAGAATAATGAGTGGTACCAGGTGATACAGGATGAGTGAGTGACAGCAAGAAGGCAGTGTGTGCTCTTGAGCAAAGGAGGGGTCTGAAGAAACCATGTTTCAGAAAAAGTAACGTAGTAGTAATAATAAGTAATGGAGGGGAAGAAATGGAGTTTGCTAGCACAGTTAAGAAGCTACTGCCATAATCCAGGCACAAGGAAATGAATGCCTAGATCAGTGACAGAGAAAATGGAAAGTTTAGGCTCTAAAATGTTCTGGTTTACACGAAAGTCTCTAGTTTGGATAAGTCTGCCCTGGAGAAAGTGCACACTCCCTTCTGAAACTGCTAAACTGAAAGCTCAAACCTGAAACACAGTGCCTCTATGGAGATTATATGAGAACTTTTTCAAGAAAGCAGTTGTGCTCCATGGCTCTTCCAAGAACATGTAGGTTAAGAAGTTAGAAAAGAATATCAGAACATTGATGGGTGACAGGAGGGAAGACTGCTGCCTGGCTGGCTGGCTGCCTGCCAGGAGGACCTAACCACCTGACATTTTCCTCCATAGAGAAGCTTTGCTTCAAGCCTGGTTCTTTAGATTTGCAGGATCAGAAAGTTAATTTTGCCAGCACAGCACTCTTTTAAAGACACACACCATCCTAAGCTCAAGACTAAAGGATAAACCAGAATGTTTTAGAGGGCAAACCATAACCATAATCACCAAAAAGAGCAGAGACTTGACAAACACATCCCTGCCACTGGGACACATCACTGAGTCTGCATGCCTTCTCTGAGCTGCACTTGGTTGGGCACTGCCAGCACAAGCCCCTGTTGTTCCCCTTCCCTGTGCTGCATTTCTGGCCAACCCTATCCCCTTCCAACAGACACATTCATTCTTTAGATATGCCAATATAGGCCTGGCAGGATGGCTCATACCTGTAATCCTAGCATTTTGGGAAGTCGAGGCAAATGGATTACTTGAGCTCAGGAGCTTGAGACCACCATGAGCAACATGGTAAAACCCCATCTCAGGGCCAGGCGCGGTGGCTCACGCCTGTAATCCCAGCACTTTGGGAGGCCGAGGTGGGTGGATCACGAGGTCAAGAGATCGAGACCATCCTGGTCAACAAGGTGAAACCTCGTCTCTACTAAAAATTCAAAAATTAGCTGGGCATGATGCTGCGTGCCTGTAGTCCCAGCTACTCGGGAGGCTGAGGCAGGAGAATTGCTTGAACCCAGGAGGCGGAGGTTGCGGTGAGCCGAGATCGTGCCATTGCCCTCCAGTCTGGGCAACAACAGCGAAACTCCGTCTCAAAAAAAAAAAAAAACCCATCTCAAAAAATACAAAAATTAGCCAGATGTGGTGGCTTACACCTGTACTCTCAGCTACTTAGGAGGCTGAGGCAGGAGAATCACTTGAGCCCAGGAGGTGGAGGTTGCAGAGAACTGAAATCGCACCACTACACTCCAACATGGGCAAAAGAGTGAGACCCTGTGTCAAAAAAAAAAAAAAAAAAAAAAAAAAAGATATGCCAATACCATCAATAAGGCTACAGCCAAATCTTGCTCTGGGCAATAAGCCATTCTCCCTTCTTAGGGTAACTTTTTCACTGGCCTCACCATTCTGTGTGGATTTTATGGCTTAACTCTCTAAGGAAATCTTTATTTTCCTTACTTCCAGATTATTGATGGGAGGTGGCTTTGCATTGTTCCCTCACATTGTCTGTGGTAAGAGTGTCTTATCATCTACCCTTTCCCTGGGGAGAAGAAAAGAAACACTTATTTCCTTTTCCCAAAATTCTGCATTTCGATGCTAAGCAACTTTATCTTCTCCACCTTCTTAGCTCCTTTGCTCAATTCTATTTCTTTTTTTTTTTTTTTCTCTTTCTTTCTTTTTGCAACTGAGACAGTGCCTCACTATGTTAACCAGGTGGGTCTTGAACTTTTGGGCTCAAGCTATCCTCCTGCCTCAGACTCCGAAGTAGATGGGACTATATAGCATGAGCCACCATGCCTGGCCTAGATTGCATTGCTTTAGTAGCCACTACTTTATGTTTTAAGAACTGTTTTGCCTCACTGAAGAGAAGCTGCTCAGTCATTTTCACATTTGTTACTCAAATCAAAGTGTGAGCTTCAGGCTTAGAAAAATTAAATTACTTCTCATTTTGCCTGTGACAAAATAAAATTCACATTATTTTTTAAAAAGACATTTCTCTTTACTTACAAGAAAATTTTTTTGGCAATGACTTTATATATATCACAGTAGTACCCTAAAACATAATGAGGCAGATGAGAGTTTGGGGAAAAATGATCAAGATTCATGTTGCTTTATAAACTTCATAAGGGCACAGCGTGTCAGATATATCTGATGGAATGAATGAAATAACTAACTAGTTAACTAATGAATCCTCATAACTATTCATGGAAGATGGCAGAGTTTTCAGCATTCTAGCCATAGAGAAATGGCATTTGGTGCCCCTTTAGAGCCACAGGATAAATTGTTAAATATGACATGAAGTCATTTCTCACCACAGTTCCCCTGTGTTGGAACAAGTATGTTGGACTGAAGCCCCTTTGTTCCCTGTGAAGAGTCTACCACCTCTGCAAACTTGTCCTCAGGAATGTCGTTCTAGAAATAATCCAGCCTTCTCCCTGGGGTCCATGAGTCATACACAGAAGCTAATTCATTGGAGCAACTGGCTTTTCTTAGGCCCTTTGTAAAAGTATTTCAGAGATCCCTCCTGATGAAGCAAAGAAAGTAGGGTTCCTCCTCAGTTTTTTTCTAGCTATTCCCTTATTTCCTCTGTGCTTCTTCCACCACCTCATGTTTGGCTTTCACTGATGACCTTTACCTGCAGACCCAGACCCCAATTCCTTAGTTAGTGTTGCCTGAAGCTGGAAGTACACCAGCAAAGCCTCATTACCCCACCTACCCAGCTCCATTCATTCAGATTTGGAATTAAATCACACTCTACCAGACCTCTCCATCCTCTTTGCTGCTAAACACACTTGTGACATACAGTATGCCAATGACTGATGCTCCAGGCTTGGTTCTCTACTGTAAGGGAATACCCAAAAATTTATCTTTTTTTCTTTTAGCTTTTTTAAATTCATTTTTTATAACAAGTAGTAATAGAACACATTTTCACTGTAAAATAACAACATGAGGCCAGGCGTGGTGGCTCACGCCTGTAATCCCAGCCCTTCGGGAGACCGAGGTGTGTGGATCACGAGGTCAGGAGTTTGAGACCAGCCTGACCAACATGCTGAAACCCCATCTCTACTAAAAATACAAAAATTAGCTGGACACAGCGGCAGGTGCCTGTAATCCCAGCTACTCGGGAGGCTGAGGTAGCAGAATCGCTTCAACCCAGGAGGTGGAGATTGCAGTGAGCCAAGATTGCACCACTGCACACTAATCTGGGTGACAGAGCAAGACTCCATCTCAAAAAACTTTTTTTTTAAAATAACAACATGAAGCTGAAGTCCCCTTTGTTAAACTAAGTAATTTGCATTGCTGTATAATTTTTGGTTGTTTTTATATTCTAGAATGCTTCGGGTTTTTTGTTAGTTTTTAAAGTGGTTAATTTCTTTCTCCCATGTTTATTTATTTATTTATTTTATTTGTTTATGAGATGGAGTCGCCCAGGCTGGAGTGCAAGTGGCCCGATCTTGGCTCACTGTAACCTCTGCCTCCCAGGTTCAAGCGATTCTCTTGCCTCAGCCTCCCACATAGCTGGGATTACAGGCGCCTGCCACCACGCCTGGCTAATTTTTGTATTTTTAGTAAAGATGGGATTTCACCATATTGGCCAGGCTGGTCTCAAACTCCTGAGCTCAAGTGATCCACCCGCCTTGTCCTCCCAAAGTGATGGGATTACAGGTATGAGCCACCATGCCCGACCTAGAATTTTTTTTTTGACACAAGAAATACAGGACTCCAATAAAATTCAAACAGTATAGAAGTATGAATAGCAAAAAGGGAAAATATCTCAGAACCCTGCGCTATTTCCACTTCCTGTCCATTGTTAACAGTTTGATGATAGCTTTCCAGAGCTTTGTAAAATGCATTTACATACATACATATATATGTACTTAGGCAGATAGTTTTATTTTTATATAAATGGGATCATGTTATATCTGTTCTACAACTTCCTTTATTTACTTACTATCTTCTAGTTTTTCATGTGAGTATGTTCAGCTTTACTTTATTAACAAATACATTAATACTTTATAGTTTGAATGTGCCATAATTTATCTAAACATTTCCCTATTGAGGGGATTTGAATTGCTTCCTGTTTGGGGTTTTGATTGTTATTACAGCAATGCTGTATCAAACATCTTTGCATATGTCTTTTTGTGTACTACTCAAGAATGTGTCTAGGCTAGATGTCTAGAGGTACAGTCAATGGATCAAAAAATGGCTGTGGAAGCCAGGCCAGTGACGAGTGCCTGTAATCCCAGCTAATCCCAGCTACTCGGGAGGCTAAGACAAAAAGATTGCTTTGAGGCCAAGAGTTAGAGACCAACCTGAGCAACAGAGAGAGACCTCATCTCTTAAAAAAAGTTTTTTATAAAATTAATTAGGCATGATAGTGAGTGCTTATAGTCCTAGCTACTCAGGAGGCTGAGGCAGGAGGATTGCTAGAGCCTAGACATTTGGAGGCTACAGTGAGCAATGTTTGCATGTATGAACCACCACTGTACTCTAGCCTGGGTGACATAATGAGACCCCATCTCAAATAAGAAAAGATGAATGTATTTAAAGTTTTACATTATTCAAAATTTACTATCAAAGTGAACACTTTATTTCCCTTTCTTTTGCAGAGAGTTCTATTCTGGGAACTGACATTGACCTTCAGACTGTAGACAATGATATCGTCAGCATGGAGATATTTTTCAAAGCCTGGCTACATAACAGTGGAACAGACCAAGAACAAATTCATCTTCTTCTTTCTTCACAGTGTTTCAGCAACATTTCCAGAGCCAGAGATAATCCAAGTACATAACCCCCAAAAGATACATAGACTATGATTATTCTTATCTGGGATCAGGGCTCTAGATTAGTGAGTCTGTGGAATACGGCATGGCTGAGGTTTAGGGACTGGAAGAGGTTTGGATGAGGCTGTCCAGTATAAGCATGAGGGATAAGAAGAGAAGGTCTAGGAAGCAATCATGGTTAGAAAGCTGAACCGAATTAAGACCAACCAGCAAGGGCCAGTTAGTTTAGGGGCAAAGTCTCAGACACCTCAAGGATGGAGAATTGGCTAAACTACATAAGAACACAATGAATCACATTTCTCAATATTCTCATTTTTAATGTGGTAAATATTATTGGCATTATAATTGGGAGCATGCTGCTACCTCAACAATGTCAATAGGGCCTGTGGCAAAAGGAAGAGAACCAAGGTTAAACAAAGATCTCACTAGGGAGGCAACAAATGGGGGAAAACTAAAGAGACGCCCCAGGGAGGACAACCAGTGGCCCAAAACCATGTTCACAAAGCAGTTCGGGCAATTACTGAAACCGAGAGATCAATCCAGTGTTCTGGGCATGCCAAAAAGACCCTGGATACTGTTCTGCCTGGCAATTATACTTCATTCCAGGTCCCACTAGATGGTAAGAATAAGGCCATTTCTATTCTCCCATCTCTTCCGAAGGCTGGCTCAGGCAGGACCTGGGGCGGCCAGGCCTGCAGATGGGACTACCCATCAGTCTAATCAGCCACACTGAGGTTGGGAAAGCTGAGTCCTCAGGGACCAGCACCAAAGAGAAATTATCAAAGTATGTCTTCTTTAGGGGTGGGAGTTTGTACCCATCTTTCTCACTGAACAGAATACTGGTAGTGGTAGTGGCTACAGAGATCATTGAGGATTGAAGACTAGATTGAACGTGATGTTTACCAAAGCCCTTCTCTAGGCTTTGACACAACTCATTGGGGTTACTGCCTCCTTTGAGAGCTCTTTCTTGGCCAATAGCAGTATATCTGAGTTTTTATATGTGTTCCTTTTCTTCAGCTGTTATAAAACTCTTTATGACCATTGTTTCTTCAGGATAGGGAAGGGCTTTTTGGAGGTGTTACTACACAGGATTAAGGCTTTCCAAGACCCTTTCTGTCTCGGGATGGCCATCAAGTCTCTTCTCTCCCCGATTTCAACCTAGTGCCCAGGATGGCTTTGCAAACTTAACTTGATTTTAATCTGGCTTTTCTTTGTGTAAAATACTCCTCCCAGAACCTCTTTTCCGTCCCTTTTGTCCAAGGTTGATAATACCAATTTCTCCTTTTCCTGTCCTCTGGAATTCACTTATCCATTTTCCCTATTTAAGGCAGATGGCAACTTTGTACAGAAGCTAGCATATAGCTAACATTATTGAGCTCTTTCTCTGTGCTAAGCACTAAATTAGCTCTATTTCTTGCATTATCCCATTTTATCTTCACATAACACTATGAGGCAGTACTGTTTCCATATGTCATTGAATCTAAGATGCTATCAATTATGAGATATACCACTGTTTTATGTACCAGTAAAAAGGAAAACAGACTAGATGCAGTGGCTCACTCCTGTAATGTCAGCATTCTGGGAGGCAAAGGTGGAAGGATCCCTTGAAGCCAGGAGTTAGTAACAGCCTGTGCAACATAGACCTGTCTCTACAAAAAATAAAAATAAAAAATGAGCCAGGCACGGTGGTATGCACCTGTAGTCTCAGCTACTCAGGAGACTGAGGCAAGAGGATCGCTTGTGCCCAGGAGTTTAAGGTTGCAGTGACCCCGTGATGGAGCCACTGAACTTCAGCCTGGGCAACCGAGTTAAGACCCTGTCTCTAAAAAAATAAATAAATAAATATTTTTTAAAAATTTTTAAATTATTTATAATAAATATTTTCTTTAAAAAGAAAGAAAACAT
Organism: Sapajus apella; assembly: GCF_009761245.1. Lineage (NCBI taxonomy): Eukaryota > Metazoa > Chordata > Mammalia > Primates > Cebidae > Sapajus > Sapajus apella. The sequence continues at coordinate 530,839 of NW_022436992.1, read as the reverse complement.
TGCCCATTGAACATTACACAGCTCTTTCTTGTCACTTAGAAGTATTATTTTACTTATATTGAGAGAGCTTTTTTAGGTTAAAGTAGTAAGTAAGGATTTGGAGTGCCTGCATGGTCAATGGCAATTGTAAGACACATGTAGAGATGAAAAAAAAATGTCTTAGAATCAATTAAATACAGTATTTCCCCCATTTTACATATGAGAAAACTGAGACTTAGAGAAATTAAACACACTTCTCAGGGCTGCACAGAATATTAGTAGCAGAGCTAGGATTTGAAACCAGGCAACAGGGTCCACTCTTAACCCTTAGGATCAGAAATCTGTATTTTGTGCACTTGACACTTTCAGCCTAGACAATGTCCATAAACCGAGGTCTATCTTCCTCCAGAACCTGGGCCTTTATCTACTATACTAACCTGCCTTGTTCTGAGCAATTCTGAAGAAAGGGGCTAGAGATTCACTTCTTTCATTAGGAGGGCTGGGGCCCTCAGAGGCCAGGAACTCCTGTAACCAGCCTTTCTTCCACTATTGCATGGCATTTGCTTATGATGCTAATCAGAATTTATCTGGCTTCCCCTCTCTCTTTCCAAAGCTTTCAGCACGAGGGTCAGAGCCAGAATATTTATCTCCATCTATAACCATTTTTTTGAGAAATCTGTAGGTCTTCAGGATGCACAGCGGAACTTAGATCTAGACTATAGTCAGATTTTCTGCTGGAGAGGTCTTCACTGGAATCCAGATATTGAGGACAGCTGGAATGAGGTCTGGGGACCTTAGGCCTCTTCTAGGGTGGATGTGACCCACCTGAGATTTTAAACAAGCACAATAAAGATTATGCTGTCGTTATTACTTTAAAAATTGATGTATTGCCACACCTGTAGATTTCTGGACTATGGCTCACTACAAAAAAAAATGAAAGAAAACCAAAACCCCAAGCTTTCCTCCTCTAGACTCTTTGGGGCATGCATCTCAGATGTTCACTCTGACTCCTGCTTACAAGGTTCTCTATCTGATGCTACCTGCCTCTTTGACCGCCTAGGGCCCTTCACCCCGTATCTAGGTATGTCCCTTAGAAGGGCCTTCCTCTGACAGACCACACAGTGAGCTACACATGAGTTTCTTTTTTTGTTCTTAGGTTTGGGGTCTGCCACATCCATATCTGGGCTCTGGGTGGGAGAAGCACACCTGGTTCTAGATTTAAGCCCTGCTAAAATAGCTTTCCCAGCTTTGGGACACTCTGCTGAGACCATAGTTTGGGTAGTTCTTAACCAGGGCTGCAATAAGAATCACATGGGGATCTTATTAAAAAAAAAAAATACCAATGTCTGGGCTTTACCCCCAGAGACCCTGATTTAATTGGTCTGAGGTAGGGCCCAGACATCAGTATCTTTTTCAAGTTCCCTAGATCAGGGGTCCCCAACCCTGTTGGGCCCTGTTAGGAACTGGATTAGCAGGAGGTGAACAGCAGGTGAGTGAGCGTTACCACCTGAGCTCTGTCTATCAGATGGGCTGTGTCATTAGATTCTCATAGGAGCCCAAACCCTATTGTGAACTATGCATGCAAGGGATCTAGGTTGTGCATTCCTTATGAGAATCTAGCTAATGATCTAAGCCTGATGATCTAAGGAGGAATGGTTTCATCCCAAAACCATCCCCCAGCACCCCGTGGAAAAATCGTCTTGTATTAAACTGGTCCCTAATGCCAAAATGGTTGAGGACTGTTGCCCTAGATGAATCTTACTGCAACCAGAATGAAAACCTCAGCCAGATGAACACAACTGTTCAGTCCTAAAGCCCCAGGACCAGAAATAGAGAAGTCAAGCACAGAGGAAATGAGAGGAAGCTGGAGTCCTAGGCAAAGTCCCTCCTACTGACTTCCTGGGCTCTGGGACATGTTCTGGCTGAGGGCCATCTCACCCAGAATTAATGTCTAGGTCTTATTCACGTGGCCCAGGAGGGCCAGCTGGATCACATATCTATTCTGCCACTATTTTTTTTTCTATGTTGTTTCTATGTTTTTACCTTATGTTGCAGTTAGTACAGCCACTTCACAAGTCACTAACGTCAACTACCAGCCTTCTCAGAAGTACTCAACATTCGTATATTCACAAGTTTGTTATCAATATTCAAACCAGGTATACGTTTTATTGAAGAACTTTGTAATATCAAGGATTCAAGCTTGTGCAACAGAACATCGTAAACTGTGGCATATGCAGTTACCTACTGGAACAGAAGCTTAATACAGAAGAGTATAATACCTAGATGAGGAACTCCTACCTAGCCTAAGCACTCCTCAGAACTGTTGTTGATGCTGTTGTGATGCTCCAAGGCCCAGAAGGTCCTAAACTCATGTTTCTTTGGGGAATTAAAAAATAAACTGTTTCAGGAACTTATTCCTTTCTCCCCACCCCAAATGTCCCTGAACTAGCCCACAAAGAAACAGTAGCAGTCATATGACTGCCTGACTTCTGCTTTCCTGCTCTTCCTTCATCTGACCTGCACTGTTGCCAAGCCTTAGCCTCAAGGAAGCAGCAAGATTTCCTTCTGTGATTGCCAAAGGGCCTCTGCATATTTTGGTATTAGCTACCTCCTCCACAGAAGTTGCATGTTCCTCAGACTGGATCACAAACCAGATATCTCACTATGAGACAACTGCTCAGCCAGCCCAGAAGTAAAACAAATAAAAATCACATCAGACCCTTGAAAATAAGTTAACTGTTATGTAGAGCTATAGAGATACTATAGGTTCCAGACCTGCTGTCCCGTCCCAAACCAGTCAGGCTTTCCTCTTTCCACTCTCCTGCCTCCTATCCCTTGCTTGCCTGGTAGAGATGGAATGGGTACCAGATGTTGTCTCTTAATGGCATAGCCTAAGGTAACTTATGACCCACACTCCTTCCTCCAATGCTGCTTTTATTGTAGTGTGCCTGAAATGTGATCTCCAAGAGCGACTGCTCAGCCCATCCCTACTTCCTGGCACAGCTGACGGTTCCTTGAGAATGGATGACCCCAAAGGAGACTTCAGCACACTCTACCAGATGGCTTCCCAATCATCGGCCTCTCATTACAAGCTCCAAGTTATCAAGTATGGTCCAAAGGACCCTCCCCAGTCCATGCAAATGCTATTCTTGTGATTCTGTGGCTAGGAAGTCCAGAAATAGATGGTATCTCTAAAGTGTCAGGCCAGCAAGAGTCAGTTCCAAAGTAGCAGTTACAGCTATGACACGAAGAAGCAAAGTCAGGCTACTCAGCATGTGGACGCCAAATGTGCAGATGGGGGGAGAAGTGTTGCAGTAGCACAATCTGAGGTCTGCATGAGGATTGTTTTTCTTTTGACTCATTGAAAAGGTGTTTATCCATTCAGCAAATGTTTACTGAATGACTACTTTGTTTAGGCATCAGGACAGAGATACAATCTTCAAGGAGTAAGTGGTCTTAGACACAGTACTTAGTCTAGTGCTAAGTAAATCCGATGTCTACTCCTGCTTCCTCCCATTTATCTAGTACTTAAGTACTAGAATTAAGTACTAGAGTTTAGTACTATTTCTAGCACTTAAGTACTAGAATTAAGTACTATTTATCTAAGTACTAGAATTTATCTAAGTACTAGATTTATCTAAGTACTAGAATTCATCTCCCATTGATCTAAGTACTAGAATTCCTTCTCCCAGGGGAACCAATTGTAGAATAGAATTATCAGGCCTGGCACAGTGGCTCCTGCCTATAATCCCAGCACTCTGGGAAGCTAAGGCAGGAGGACTGCTTGAGCCCAAGAGTTCAAGGCTGAAGTGAGCTATAATTGGACCACTGCACTCCAGCCTGGGTGACAGAGCAAGCCTTTGTCTAAAAAAAAAAAAAAAAAAGAACAACAACAACAACAATGAATTAGCAATGATGGCAGAGACCACTTCAACTCTTCCCAGTTCCTACCACTATGCACGTGCACAGGTTCCCAAACTTTGACAATCCTCTGTGTGTTAGATACTATGCCTGATACTGGCCATAAAAAGATGTATAGTTCACAGACCCTAATCTAAAAGCTTTCACAATAGCGTCTTAGAGTTAAGCTGAATTGAAATAGATCTAGGTAGAGGTTCTAGATATCACTAAGGAGTCTTCCACTGTAATTATCTCTTCCTAGGGCTTTAAAATCTAGCGGGCTCTGCGAGTCATTGACATATGGACTCCCATTCATCCTCAGACCTACAAGCTGTTGGCAACTGGATTGGGATGAGCTGGAGACAAATCAGCAACATTTCCATGCTTTGTGTCACAGCCTGCTGGTGAGTACCCATGTCCCCAGGTGAAAAAGAATAATTATTTTAAAGTACCAACCACAGAAAAACAGCTAACAACTCTGCCTAATCCTAAACCTGCCTCAACTCTCAAGAAGACAGAAAAAAACTGGAAATACCCTGAAATTTAGAGTAAATATGACTTGCCTTTTGTTGGTTTTATGCTATAGAGAATAATTCCAGAATTGAGTTATACGATACTAAACTTGAAAATCCCCAATTTGTAAGCTTAACGTTTAAATGGCAACAGGGAATTTTCCATAAGTACCTGTATTTTAAAACCTACTTCCTTCCTAACACTGTGATAGACATTATGGTTCATTTAAATGAAGAGCACTTAGTCTTTGCCAGACATTGTGTCAAACCCTAGATATATATTCCGTAGTGACCTAAAAGACATTACCTATGACCTCAAGAAACCCACCCTCTGATGGAAGAAACAGAAATGTATATATTCTTAATTATGGGAAGTTTATAAAGGAAAAGAAGAGGCTGCTATAAGAAAGCCTGTCAATAGAAGTGACTAAGACCTACAAGATAAGTGAGAATTAACCAGGCGAAAGGTGGCAGGAAGAGCATTCCAAGTGCAGCAAAAGGTATGTGCAAAGACCCTAAGGCTGGAAAGAGCTGAGAGAAAAATCAAGAACAGAAAAGCCATTGTGACTGAAACAGGGAGGAAGGGAGAGAGTGACAAAAGGTAGGACTGGAGAAGTGAGCAGGGGTCACATCATACAAAGCTTTGTAGGCCAAATTAAGGACTTTGGACCTATGGAAACAAATCACAAGAAATATCATCAGTTTAAGTTTTTAAAATGAACTTGCAGAAGCAAAAATGGAAACATGAAAATGAGATAGGAGGGCACTGCAGTAAACTAGGCAAGAGACAATGGTGGCTTGGACAAGAACAATGCAAGCCAAGATGAGATGAGCAAACCAATTAGAGAAATATTTTAGAATTGCTGCTTGGCCTTGTGTAGAAATATTCTGGAGACAGAATTGTCAAAACTTGGTTGAGAGATTGGATACAGGGAGTAAGAAAGAGGAAGTATCAAACAACTGCCTGGTTTCTGATCTGAACAACTAGATGGATATCATTCCCCGAAATAGAAAAATTAACAGCAGTCACATGAAACTAACACAACACTTAGAAAGCAAAATTACACAACACTTAGAAAGCAAAATTTAAAAAACTGCAAATAGAATGCAAGGACAGATATGGAATAAATATTTGACCTAGTAGGATGATCAGGACAGCACAGCAATGAGTCTCTTTCACTATCAGAAGCATTTTTTTTTTCCTGTTTCAAAGCCCACACTCCCTTTTAGGTCCACCCACTGAGTTCCTGTTTCCTGTCTGAAGAACACCCATCTCCTGTCTTTGCAGAGCAGAGACGACAGACAGTTGTGACTGTTAGTACCCAACAACTCAGTTTACTATTTGCTCAACCCAGTTCCTCAGAATCTGAGATAATACATCACTTGGGAGGAATTTCTCCCAGGTGGCTTCAATACATTCTTACAGTATTTGATATTTTAAACACACACTGACATTTTAATACACTGCTAGAGAGGGTGGAAATTTTCTGGAAAAAATGATGTCCTTAACTTTTGCTGGAAATGTAGCCCAAGAAAACAGTCAGGAAAGGGAGCAAAGACATATGTACCAGCATGTTCATCTCAGTGTTACTTACAATAGTGAAAAATTGGAAACGACCCAAACGTCCTAAGTAGGGGAAAAGTTATAGGAACTATAACCTGGTGTGGTATGGTGGCTCACACATGTAATCCCAGCACTTTGGGAGGCCAAGGCAGGCAGATCGCTTGAGGCCAGGCGTTCACAGCCAGCCTGGCCAACATGGTAAAATCCCAACGCTACTAAATATACAAAAATTAGCCAGGCGTAGTGCCATGTGCCTGTAATCCTAGCTACTTATGAGGCTGAGACATGAGAATCACTTGAACCCAGGAGGCGGAGCTTACAGTGAACCAAGATTGCACCACTGCACTCCAGCCTGGGCAACACAGCAGGACCCTGTCTCAAAAAATTATAATAATAAAGATAGTAAAAAGTATTTCCTTCCATCCTGGCTTACATAAACAAGATTAGAGTCTTCCTGCCACTAAACTCGGGGTTTGAGGATCTGTATTTATCTATTTATTTATATAAGTATTTACTGACCATTGTGTGCCAAGCACTGTTGTAGGGATGAAGAGACCTCTTCTTCATTAGTTTTCTCTCATGGAAAAGCATAGGGATGTAGTTGACCTGTCACTAATAGATAGCCATATTTTAGAGCATTTACTAAGTGGTAGTCACTTAACCAAGTGTTTTGCATACTTTACCTCATTTAATCCTCACGATGCCCTGTGAAGTAGGGATTGTTATTTCCAACTTTTGCAGATAGAGGAGGCTGAGGCCTAAAAAGACCAAGTGAGTTACCAAAGATCACACAGCTACCAAAGTAGCCTAGTCAGAATTTGAGGACCCGGCTCACACCTGTATTCCCAACATTTTAGGAGGCCAAGGCACAAGGATTACTTGAGCCTAGGAATTCAAGACTAGCCTGGGCGACAGAGCAAGACCCTGTCTCTATTAAAAATTAAGAAATTAGCCAGTAGCAGTGACTCATGCCTGTAGTCCCAGCTACTCGGGAGTCTGAGGTGGAAGGATCGCTTGAGCCCGAGTTTAAGGCTGCAGTGAGCCATGATAGTGCCGCTTCACTCCAGTCTGGGTGACAGAGGGAGCCCCTATCTGAGGGTGGCAGGGGCGGGGGTGGAGAAAGAAAGAAAATAAAACAAGAATTTGAACCTAGTTCTGTTGACTACAAAGCCCATGTTTTTAAATTCTTTGCTAAATTCCCTACTCTGGATATAGCCAGATAAATACAGACTATAACACTGAAGCTGATTCTCTCTTCACTTACACCCCATGCTTCTGTACTTCAGCGGACTTGAACTCACTTAAAATGGCACAGTACTCATAATAGCTGCTTACCCATCTTGAGCGGTTTTCTTTACTGTGTTTGGTCCGCCTCAACTAGACTAAAGACCACTTTCCTATTCTGGAAAAGAGAGAAGCAAAACAGTGTGTAAATACCTCTTCCTTCTCACTTTTCTTTCTTTTTTTTGTTTTTAGTTTTATAAGATGGGGTTTCACCATGATGGCCAGGCTGGTCTTGAACTCCTGACCTCAGGTGATCCACCCACCTCAGCCTCCCAAAGTGCTAGGATTACAAGCGTGAGCCGCCGTGCCTGGCTCTCTTTTTTTTTTTTTTTTTTTGTTATTAAGACAAAGTCTCGCACTGTCACCAGGCACCAGGCTGGAGTGCAGTGGCGCAATCTTGGCTCACTGCAACCTCTGCCTCCCGAGTTCAAGCAATTCTCCTGCCTCAGCCTCCTGAGTAGCTGGGACTACAGACGCACATCACCACGCCCAGCTAATTTTTATATTTTAGTAGAGACAGGGTTTCACCATGTTGGCCAGGATGATCTGGATCTCTTGACCTCATGATCCGCCCGCCTCGGCCTCCCAAAGTGTTGGAATTACAGGCGTGAGACACCACGCCCAGCTCCTTCTTACTTTTCACGTGACATTTTCTCCAAGGCAGCAAAAATCCTGAATGGCATTATGTTACAGAGGAAAAACTTTTCACAAACTTCAGCTCATCCATTCAACAACAAATATTTTTAAGTGTGACAGGACTTATTTAGGTTTTAACCTTCCTAAGCCTATTTTTACAAGTTTGCCATGCCACTTTAACTCCTTCTTTGGTTTTCTATTCTTTCATATACCTTTTTCATATGTTCTTTAAAAATCTGATTTCAGATCAGTTCCGTATTTAACTGTCTTGCCTTCTGTTTCACATTGTGATGTTCCCCTCCAGCCAACTTCTCATTCTAACTTCTGCCTTTCTGTTAATAGCAGCACCGCCATTGTCTAGTCACCCAGGCTTGAAACCTCAGTCACTTTCAGCCATCTCACCCTTCACACCTACTTCATCACTAATCACATCAATTTTTCACTCATAACATGAGTTGTAACTCTCCTTTACTTCTTGTTCCCACTGCTTGTCTCACCAAGACTTCTTCAGTAAACTCCTAACTAGCTTCCCTGCCTCCAAGCTCTCCCTCTTTTGGTTTTCCCTGCACATTGGCACCAGCTTAATCTCTTTGAAGCATTTCCCTATCACATGTTTTTCTACGTATCAGTACTCGATAGGGAATTAAGCCTTGCCTGTTTTATCCCTATTGCACCTGTTATCACTATCCTAGTTCAAGCCCTTTTAACCTTTCCTTTAATACTGCAATAATCTTTCAACTTGTCTCAATGCTTTTAGTACTTCCCCTTCCTAGTCCATTTCACGTACTGCCAACAGATTAATCTTCTGGAAATGCAGCACTGACTCTGCCACTATTCAGCTTAAAAATACTTTGTGGCTTACTATTGTTTATCCATAAAGTCCATATTCCTTAGCCTAATATTCAAGGTCCCATCTTATCTCCCATTATTCCCCTTCGTGTACCATACACTCCAACCAAATTAATATACATACCTTAAATTTTTTCACCTTTGAGACTTTGCTCATGTTGACCTTTCTCTCATCTCGGTGTGTTCAAATACTACCCTATCCTGAAAGACCAAGCTCAAGTGGTACTTCTTGAATGAGACCTCTCCAATTCCTTCACCTGTCATTAGACCTTTGTATGCTGTTTCTTTCTGGAGAAAAGCATATTTCAAGTAGGTTTTTAAATATATGATCCTATGTTTTAGGTTAAAGTCTAAGAAATAATTTGACTACTCAATCTCCAGATTAACATAGTGCCTTTTCTACCACTTCCCCACTTTACTAACCAATTCCTAGGCTTTGATCAAATTTAGGTACAGAGTAGAAATTCCCCCTTTTTTACTTCTCTTTTTGGAGGAGTCAATGCAAAGCAGTTTTCTAATATATTGCGGTAAAATATAATTTGTATTGTCCAGGAAAATCCTGGACTGTAGAATCAGATGCCCTTAGGTTCCAGACAGCTTTTTTTATTTCCCAACTGTGTGAACTTAGGCAACATGCTTAACATCACTAGTCATTGGTATATTCATCTATTTGTAACCCTAACAAATTTAGTGGCCCCTATGTGGCTTAGTCTCTGCACAAATGGCATACATGGAAGTACTATCAGAGGCCCAAAACTAAATTTTAAAGTGATTTGTGCATTCAAAGGACACCAGAGGATCCAGTTCATAACCCACAATGATATTTCTCAAATTTTCTTCCCCCCTCCTGAATTATCTCTAACCTGAAGCTGTTCCTAAAACCTTTCACACACACACACACACACACGCACACACACGCACACACACACATACACACTCTCTCTCTCTCTCTCCCCCTCCCTCCCTCCTCAGTCCCCATTCCTCTCTCAATCCTCTTCCTCCCTCTGTCAGCCATATATTATAAATTAACTTAACTTCTCTAATATAATGTAGTCCTCCTCTCTCTAAGGTCCTGTCTCTTTCTACCTATTTAAAATACTAAGAAATAAAGCTGATAAGGCTTCTCCTTTCATCAGTAGAAATAGAATGAGGAGGGCTAGGTGCGGTGGCTCATGCCTGTAATCCCAGTGCTTCGGGAGGCAGAGGCAGGCAGATCAACCAAGGTCAGGAGCTCGAGACCAGCCTAGCCAACGTGGCGGAACTTTGTCTCTACTAAAAATACAAAAATTAGCTGGGAGTGGTGTTGCATGCCTGTAGTCTTAGCTACTCGAGAGCTGAGACACGAGAATCACTTGAACCCGGGAGGCAGAGGTTGCAGTGAGCCAAGATCGCACCACTGCACTCCAGCCTGGGTGACAAAGTAAGACCCCATCTCAAAAAAAAAAAAAAAAAAAAAAAAAAGCAGAGTGAGGGAGAAGGAAAGAAGGGAAAAGGTGCATGACATACAAATTAGTAATTCTTGTCCCATCAAATGTAAACTATAGACAATAAAATATACCTCGTATTGTTTTTAAGATGCTTAAATATTGCATGTGTAAAGCACCCAGCACATGTCTAGCACATGATTTGCACACAGTGGTTGGTTAGTAGTTCTACAGTTTCCACTTGTTTCTTTTTTTGTAGATTTTAATTCTCTAGAGAAATTCTCCATATTTTCACCTAATTTCTTAAATCTACTAACTGTGGTTATTTTATGGTTCTTGTCAGCTAACCCCAATAACTGGATCACTTATGGATTTGTTTCTATTGTCTCTTTTTTCTCTTGGTTTTCGGACATATGGCACATGTCTTTTGTCACACCTGGTAATATTTTAGTAAAAGATACACATCATGTATAAATAAATTTTAAAGGCTCCAGTTGGTGTTAGCTTTCCCTAGAGAGGTCTCACCCTTCCAGCACTAGGCAGATAAGAGTGGTGGCTGAGCATCCTGTTTCACTAGAAACTGCGCTGAGTCAAGGCTGGGCTGCAGTCCTCCTAATGCTCAATCTATCCAGGGTTTGTTCCTGGCCCTTCAGAGTTTTCCACTGAAAGCCGGGTATATCATGTGCAACCCCTCCCCTTGAAAGGCCCCACCTCTAATCACTGGCTCCCAGATCTGCTAAAACATTCTACTTTTTGGAGGCTTTCTCCTTAAGTGCTTTTGCCTTTTGACCCATGCAGCCCTAGTATTTGGCAAATGCGTTGGGGGGGATAATTGGCTTGATTGCCATCCCTTCTCACCACCAAGTCTCCACCAAAAGATCTGCTAGTTCTCTGTTCTTCTATACTTGCCTCCACAGGTGGAAGTCTTAGATTCTCAGCTTTTCCAACCACCACCACCACCATGCCCTCTGTCCCAGAGTGAACATGTACTCCCAGGGTACAAGCAGCTGCAATAATCCCCTCATCTCGGTGGCGGGGGTGGGGCAAAAACAATAATAATAATTCCCTCATCTCTCTGGGTTCTTCCCTCTCTAGAGACTTAGCTACCTCTAGATCTCATTGCCTCTGTAACTCCTTACTGCCATCCAACAAATGATTTGTGTACATTATCCAGCTTTTCTGGGTGTTCTAGGCAGGAGAACCAGTCTGCCTCTGGCCACTCCAGCCCACTTAGATGCAGAAGCAGATGTTTATTAAATGCTCATTTATTCCCCCTTTGCTATCTCTTCAGACATACAACACATCTTCTAAGTTCCCCTCAGCCAGTTGGCTGGCTTCACCATGTTTTCATTTTTAGGCTCCTGGATTTCCTTACAAGTGTGGGTATAGCTCAGTTTATTCAACACTGCCTCTTCATTTGCCCTTTTATTTGGAGCAGTTCTTCTGAACAGAGTCCACACTGCCGTAATTAAGCTGTAGTGGTTAGTGCCAACCTACCAGTCCTCATTGACTATAAATTTTGTGTAACTTTTCAAATCACATTTTACACATACTCTAAGCCTTAGTCAATCACAGCCTTGTTATTTCATTCCCTGGTTTTTCACTTGAAAATTGTTTCTGTCTTCCTCACAGATTATTTTGCTTTATTCAGGTATTTCACTTGCCTTTCCTCAGAAAATGATCACTTTATCAGATAGGCAAGGCTTTTCCCAGTCTTTTCTGAAAAATATGTGTTGTCTACCTCTCCCATAAATATCACTCTTAGATTAATATAGACTGCAAGAGAGCTATGTGTTTTGGCAGCATTCTTTAGAGCTTTTATAGATCTATATCTAAGAATTATTCAAGTTATTTTTAATTTAACAAAGTTGAATAAACATTAATAATTAAATGTATTTTTAATTTTTAAAAGTTAACACTTCATGGTGCTTACCATGTACCTGACACAGTTCTGAGCACTTCAACAGCTACTAACTTATTTTATCCCCATAATTATTCTATGAAGTAAGAATTATTATCCCTGTTTTACAGGTGAGGAAACTGAGGCCCAGAGAGTAAATGGTAGAGCTGAGACTGAAAGGCTGGCTTCAGGTCCCAAACTCTAAACCACTCTACAGCTACATGGAATTTATCAGCATATTGATTGCAGGAATTCTCTGAAACATATTCCCTACTCAATAAGAAGCCACAGACAGCTTCACCCACATTTTATATCAGGAAAAGCTGTGGGGCTCCCTTCTAGCAAAAGTGGGGGGTTTATATTTCTGTGAACTTATCTAACCCTGGCTGTGGTATTGCCCTACTTTTATTTTTCTTTTGCCCAGTCCCCTTGATTATTTATTTTATCTTTCTATACTGTTCCATTTTTCTAAACTGGCTATAGCTGTTTTGTGGAATGTGGTAGGAAATAAATATATAAATAAAATTAATTCTTCAAAGTTTTTATGAGATGAATCTATCCATGGCCAGGAAAATATCATTTGAATTACCAAATCTTGCTGTGTAGTCCCAGTTATGTAGCTAGTGACTCACTTTCCACATCCTCATTTCTATTACAAAGTCATGTCTGTGTGAACTAGAAAAAGAAATGAAAATACCACCTAGGTCTTTCAGTTTCCTACTTAAAATGTCAGAGTCTCTGGAGACACATTCCAAAGCTTTACAGGCCATGTCTGCCCTAATTGGCCACAGAAGTTACAGGATTCAAGCCATGATGTGTTCAGCAGGAGTCTAAGTACACAGGCGATGAGCCAGTTGGGCTATAACTGGGTGGGGAAATGGAAAGTCCTTGGTCAAACAGGCAAAAAATCAAGACCAAGAATCCAAGCTGAGAGTGGGGTGATGGCAGGTCAAGAGCCATTAGAGAATAGAATGAGGTTAGAATGTAGCATCTGGACGGGTTGGGGGATGGACAGGCGCTAGAACAGCAGCCTAGCACGGGTCAGTGGGCTTCCTGTGACTCAGCTTTGTTTCCCTTGCTTCGTTTTTCACCTGTGCCCCTACCATCCTCCACCCCAGCCACACTAATAAATGACTGAATGTTCTCCAAATATGCTAAACTGTTTCACACCTCCACACCTTTTTCATGCTATTCCCTTCCTCTTGCCTCTGTCCACCTGACAAATATCTAGTCACTTTTTTCCAGATCCTGCTTAAATAATTTCACTATGAGGCCGGGCGCGGTGGCTCAAGCCTGTAATCCCAGCACTTTGGGAGGCCGAGGTGGGTGGATCACGAGGTCAAGAGATCGAGACCATCCTGGTCAACATGGTGAAACCCCGTCTCTACTAAAAATACGAAAAATTAGCTGGGCATGGTGGTGCATGCCTGTAATCCCAGCGACTCAGGAGGCTGGGGCAGGAGAATTGCCTGAACCCGGGAGGCGGAGGTTGCGGTGAGCCGAGATCGCACCATTGCACTCCAGCCTGGGTAACAAGAGCGAAACTCCGTCTCAAAAAAAAAATAATAATAATAATTTCACTATGAAACCTTTTTTGCCTCCACCACAGCCTGTCTCCATTCATCTTTCTTGCCTTTCCACACCCACGTACTTGTTTCCACATGTATCTAGACCTTTTGCACTATAGCTCTCTGATGTGAGAAATGTCACATTACTATATTTTTCTAAATCAAATTTAGAAAACATTGGTTCCCAAGGGCCAGGATGTTAACACTCTCAATATCTTTATGGATGCCTCTCCCCGTAGGATCATACCCAGAATCCAAGGAGCCTAACAGTACAGAAAATGTGGGAAGTGGCCTTCTAGTCTTCAACACACCTCCCAGGACAATACCGAATAGAAGTGGCAAGAGCAGACATCTCTGTCTTGTTTCTGATGTTAGGGTCAGAGTATCCACTCTTTCACCACTACATAAGAGGTTAGCTGTGGATTTTTTATAGAGGTTTTTATCAGGTTGAGGAAGTTCCAGACTACTCCTAGTTTACTGAGCATTTTTATTATGTAGGGGTGTTGGATTTTGCTAGATGTTTTTTCTGCATCTATTGAGATGACTATGTAGTTTTTGTTCTTTATTCCCTTAACATAGTATATTACATTGGTTGATTTGGGGGTATTAAACCAGTCTTATAGTCCCAGGATAAATCTCACTTTGCTGTAGTATATAATTCATTTTATCTGTTGTTGAATTTGATTTGCTAATGTCTTGTTAGGATTTTTGTATCTATATTAATAAGAGATATTGATCTATAGTTTCCTTTTCTCCTGATGTCATTGTTCTTTGTACCCACACCTAGTGCTTGGAACATAATAGGGGACTCAGTAAATACTTTTTTTTTTTTTTTGTCACCCAAGCTGGAGTGCAGTGACACCATCTCGGCTCACTGCAACCTCTGCCTCCCGGGCTCAAGTGATTCTCTTGCCCCAGCCTCTCGAGTAGCTGATATTACAGGCACACACCACCATGCCTGTTTTTGTATTTTTAGTAGAGACAGGGTTTCGCCATGTTGGCCAGGCTGGTCTCAAAGTCCTGACCTCAGTTGATCTGCCTGCCTCGGCTGCTGAAAGTGCTGGGATTACAGGTGTGAGCCATTGTGCCCGGCCTCAATAAATTCTTAATTGACAAATTCACAAGCAAATGCATGAAGCAAGGTAACAATAGAAGATTTAAAATAATAGTAATATTCCAAATCCTGAGCCCCATCAGAAGTTACTTACGCCAACTGAAATGGAGTCCCCTGAAACTTCCTGGTTACTATCCCTTCCAGGCTTACATAGGCCATGTCCTCAGAGCAGGGCAGGTCCCCCACCCACATACACATACACCATGATTTCTATATCATTTATTTCCAATGTGATGGATTGTAAGCATCAAGCTGACTTTCCTGCACATTTTGATTTGTTCTTCAGAAAGACAGCACATCTCTAGATATAAGCAAAGCACCAAGAAAGCATGAACTTCTGAAGGCATCCATTAAGCTCTTAGCACAGTACCTGGTGCCTGATAAGCATTCCATTAAAGTTTGTAATTATGATTATGACTAATTTTCCCATGCCCAAATCATCTGTCCCACCCCCAAAACCTTCTAGTGAGTATGCATGTATGCATCACACCTCCAGAATTATCAGTCAGGTCCTACCCCACAAAGAGGTCAGCAACCACAGGAATGATACATACCTGTTTTTCTTGGAGATGTTAACAGGTTTCCCACCACTTGCTGTGCCTACTTGACCTCCTCAGAGCTCCACATTGCACAGAATGATGACACTGCTTTAAAGTACAGAGCCTACCCTACACCCACCCCAGCACGTGCCCCCTGGGGTCTAACTCTAATGCTACAGCAAGTGTTTTCTGTCTCACTGTGTCACTTTCTATTTGTCTTCCACAAGACACTGATATTCCTCTTTCCTCTAAAAATATGTTTCCCCTTTTTGCCTTTCCTCTTTTATTATTTGTCTCTACTTTTCATTTAAGAGTAGCCAGAACATGTGTGTTTTCTTCCATCTTATATAGCAGGGAGGTTGTTATGGTTTGTACCAGATGATGTAACTGAAGGTCTGTGTCCCAGTAAGAGGACACAGTTTGAGCTGATTGTAATAGTTCTAACTCCACATTTCCTGGAGTTTCGTGGGTTTTGTTGAAAAGCTACCACAAAAAATTGCCTCATTTTCATGGCTCATTTAAAAGGGTACACCTACAAAATCTTCTCAGAAATCTGCTTGTCTCTTCTTACCCATGCCCTAACCTCTGCCATCTCCATGGCACATGGCAAAGTACCACCCTCTGTTCCATAATACCCATCATCCACGGAGGAAATGCCCCCAGATTCCTGACTCTTCTTGTCCTGTGATTGGCTGTGATCAGCACCCACCCACCTCCTCGTTGTAGCACGGCTTTCCTCCCTCTGCTCTCTTTCTCCTCTCACTTTGCAGGCCGCTTCCACCATCTTCTCTCTATCTGTCTATCTATCTATCAATCATTTATCTATCTTTAGGTATTTAATTTTTTCTAGTCTTGGTATGTTGCACAGACTGGTCTTGACTCCTGGCTCAAGTAGTCTTCCTGCCTTGGCCTCCCAAAGTGCTGGGATTACAGATGTGAGCCACCACATCTGGCCTTACTACCTTGTACCCTCTCTGGGCATTCCAGGGATATTCACCAGTCAGCCCATTCTAATTCCAGTCGTCAGCAACACAACCAGACTTTATTACCCTCAAAAGAAAAACTGAATTTCTACAACAGACAACACCCCATACAAGTCTTGGTTTCAAGACACTGCTTTTTTTTTTTTTTTTTTTTTTTTTTTTTTTGAGACAGACAGGATCTCAGCCTGTCATCCAGGCTGGAATGTAGTGGTACAATCATGGCTCCCTGCAGCCCTGATCTTCTAGGCTCAAGGGATCCTCCTACCTCAGCCTCCTGAGCAGCTAGGACCACAGGCTTCAAGACTCTGTTTTTAAGAATTACGATCCTTTTTTTTTTTAGATGGAGTCGCACTCGGTCATCAGGTTGGAGTGCAGTGACATGATCTCAGCTCACTGTAACCTCCACCTCCTGGGTTCAAGTGATTCTCCTGCCTCAGCCTCCTGAGTAGCTGGGACTACAGGCGCACACTACCATGCCCAGCTAATTTTTGTATTTTTAGTAAGGACAGGGTTTCTTCATGTTGACCAGGATGGTCTTAATCTCTTGACCTCATAATCTGCCTGCTCCAGCCTCCCAAAGTACTGGGATTATAGGCATGAGCCACCACACCTGGCCACGAATTATAATTCTTAAAAGTTCACATGTACCACTGAATGTGGTAGCTCCCTCTGGGATGAACACCTACTTCCAGTTACAGGGCATTTCATAACTTTTCTATCTATTATTAACCCTTTTATGTACTTTCTCTGGCATATCCCAGACCAGGGAGGAAGAGGAGTACCTTGTGGTATTGACGGTTCAAGCAGGAAGTCCCTCCCTACCAGGGCCAAAGTTACATGGCTCTGCCCTCATCAGCACCCCTGAAAGTCAGGGAAACATCAAATGGGACTGATCCTCAAAACATGCCATAGACTAAAAATAAACCAGTATTTCTGTATGTCCTTGTTTCAGAAAAGAGAATGGCTGCTGTTAGCCAAGGGGGAACCACTGGGCCCAGGACACAGCCAGAGAATCCCTGCCAGCACCTTCTATGTGATCATGCCATCACGCTCCCTCACACTGCTGGTGAAGGCGGTGGCCACGCGGGAACTGATGCTGCCCAGCACCTTCCCCCTGGTATCTGAGGACCCATGCGATGACAGCCTTAAGATTGTGGAGGCAAGTGGAGCCCAGCTCTCACAAGACAGATCTAGAAGCGAATGGAGTTTGAGAAAGGAAGGAGGGAGAGGAGTGAGCCCATGAGGGAATGGATGGGGAGCTGAGGTGTGAAAAGAGAGCAAGAACAGAAAGCAAGGGTAGGCAGTGTTGCCAGCAGAAGGGAGGAAACACTTAAGATTATGGCAGCAGGGTAGGGAGTGAAATAGAACAGAGGCTGTGTAGAGGGAAATGAGGCTTGAGAAAAAAAAAACTGGGAGAGAAAAGGGACATTGGCATCAGTGATGACTGGGAATTAGAGCCATCCTAGAGGACACACAGCATGCACATGGACCTGAAATCTGAGGACAGGGTGTCTATGAAGGAGAAAAGGGAGCAGCAGAGAGTAGAAACCTGATGGTAGGCCAGGGCACAGGGAGGCAGGAGAGGAAGCCACAGCACCGGCAGCTCCAGCTCCTGGGGAGGCGCCAGACACATGTTCGGTTCAGTTTTTGCACCAACTGGTTTTCCTGCCCCCACTTCCTCCCCAGAGAGGAGATTGTGAAGTTAGATAAGGGAAAGCAGAACACTGGGAAGGAAAGGAAAGGAGAAGATACCGTGGAAGGCAGAAGAAAAAGCAAGGGAGAAAGGGAGTAAAAAGAGACCCAAAAAATCAACTTCTGTATGGGTTTTTGTGTCTTTGCGTGTTTATTTTTGTGCCCAAGTGAGTCTGTGCTTGAATCTCTAAATTGATGGCAGTACATGTAGATGCGCCTGTGCACATCTGTGTGCTGGTGTGTTCTTAGGGGTCTAACTTTCTGCATTGCACATGTGCATGTGTGTATACCTGTGTTTGCACTCATTTATGTTTGGTGAGAAAACGAGGAAAAGGTAGCCAATGTAGGTGCCCGAAATAGGAAGGGCTTCAAAATGAGATGGATGCAGAAGCAGAGGAGCAAACCACTGTGAAGACCATTTTCTCTTCCTCCTCCTCTTCCTCCTCCTCTCCCTCTTCCTGGGATCTGGATTCTCTATATTTGCTCTGCTAGTCTCCTCAGGCTGAGGGTAGGAGGGGTGGCTCTGGGCAGGGAGAACTGGAACCACACTGCTGCTGGGTTGCTGGCTTAAATGCAGCAAGGACAAGGCCTGGGATTGTGCTCTTGGCTTGGCGGCCACAGAGACACAGAGAGAGGTGGGCACGAGTGGCCGTGGCCCGCTTAGCGTCTCACTTTGGGGCCAGTGGTTCCTGGCACAGGATGTTGTGGCCGGAAAACCTGACTGCACAGGAATGTTGTGCTCCTGTATCCCCTCCTCCCTTTCCATTCAGCTAGCTCACCTCCAGGCTGAGAACTCCCTGTACTCGCCTTGCAGGCTGCGAGCACCCCACCCCGCTGGGTAGCCCACTGACACACCCTCCCTCCGTGCTCACAGTGGATCCCTTGTAGCATTCATGTGCGCTGGCCCCCTCAGAACCCCTGGACATGCGTCTTGGGGCCAGAGAGTTCAGTGTTTCTAACCACTTAGGGTTGTTCCTACTTCTCCTACCCATGCCTGACCCTTAGATCACAAGCACTGGACCTCAGGCCAGAACACCCAGGGGGACAGCATCTATTTCACAGCCTTCAAGGCAGCCCTTGCGTTTCACACTTTCTCCACCCCCTCACACTCCTGGATCGCTGCCTGACATCTTGTGTTCTGTGACCTCAATGGGTGAGGACCCTCCTCTCTTTTCCTCAGAGCATGCTAGACAGCCTGGAGCTGGAGCCCACCTACAACCCCTTGCAAGTTCAGAGCCACCTGTACTCACACCTGAGCAGCAACTATGCCAAGCCTCAGGGGCGGCTCCACCCACACTGGGAGAGCAGAGCCCCGAGAAAGGTACTGCTCCCCTCCCTCTCTCCCCTTCATGCCCAGAGTCCTCGAAAGCCCTTCTCTTCCATCCCAACACCGCCCCCATCCAAGGGAGTAGCCCTCCTTCTGGATCCCACCCCTGGTGGAGGGGAAAATAAGAACCCTTACTGGGTAGGGAGGCCTGTCTGCCAGGGCATTTACATATGATAACATTTATGTGTTTTAATTGTAGTGTTTACGATAACTCATTAGTCATTTAACAGACCATTGTCCCATTAAGCAAACTAGCTACACAGAAACTACAACCACAGCCCTCTCAAAAGAAAAGGCTGAAGGAAAGGTGGGAAAAGAAATGCCCAAGGGAAGGGAAATTAATACTTATAGAGCACCAGTCACTTGCCAGTTTTTATGATAAGTGTTTGCTCATATATTTTTCTCATTTAATCCTCACAGCATCTCTGCAAGGTAAGTGTTTGCTCATTTACAGCTGAGGAAAGGAGGCTGGCCAAGGTTAGTAACTTGAAGACAGGACTCCCATGACTGGAGTTGAAGACAGTTGGGGTTGAAGAAGGAAGAGTAATTGAGGATGGAGAAATATTTTTATGAGACCTGTGTTCTATATAATATTTAGGCTTCGTTTTGTCCTTATTAACTTTTTCTCAGTTCCTTAGTAACACAGCCTTTAGGAAAATTCTCATTTGGGGCCAAGCACAGTGGCTCGTGCCTATAATCCCAGCACTTTGGAAGGTCAAGGCAGGTGGATCGCTTAAGCTCAGAAGTTTGAGACCAGCCTGGGCAACATGGTAAAACCTCATCTCTACAAAAAATTAGCCAGGAATGGTGGTGCTCACTGTAGTCCCAGCCACTTGGGAGGCTAAGGTCGGGGAATTGCTTGAGCCCAGGAAGACAAGGCTGCAGTGAGCCAAGATTGTGCCACTGCACTCCAGCCTGGGTGACAGAGCAAGATCTTGTCTCAAAAAAAAAAAAGAAAAAAAAAAAAAAAGTTCTTGGCCAGGCTCGGTGGCTCATGCCTGTAATCCCAACACTTTGGGAGGCCGAGGCAGGCAGATCATGAGTCAAGAAATTGAGACCATCCTGGCCAACATGGTGAAACCCCGTCTCGACTAAAAAATACAAAAAATTAGCTGGGTGTGGTGATGTGCATCTGTAGTCCCAGCTACTTGGAAGGCTGAGGCAGGAGAATTGCTTGAACCTGGGAGATGGAGGTTGCAGTGAGCCAAGATTGCACCACTGTACTCTAGCCTGACGCCTGGCAACAGAGTGAGCCTCTGTCTCAAAAAAAAAAATAAAATTCTCATTTTGTCTTAGCTAAAATTACAGAAGGACATTTCCAAACTAGAGGTAGGAGCAGGGGCTTCAACAAGTTAGGTGCTGGGCAAGCTGTCAGAGGTAGGACACTGGCCAAGGAGACAGGCACTGTGGAGGCTAGGCTCAAGGGACTCTAAATTATTGTCCTGGGCCTTGAGGCTGTTACTCCAGGGTCCTGACTTAGAAAAGAGTTAGGACAGAAAGCCCCACAGAGAATGGGATAAGCGCGCAGAAACTCTGATCTTCAGAGAAGGCTCTGGTTTCTCTCTTTGCAGACTGGACAGTTGCAGACCAACCGAGCTCGAGCCACTGTGGCCCCCCTGCCTGTGACTCCTGTCCCAGGCAGAGCCTCCAAGATGCCAGCAGCCAGCAAATCTTCCTCAGACACCTTCTTTCTGCTTTCGGAGTGGGAGGAGGATCCCTCAGGGCCCTAAGTCACCAGCACCAGAGCCTAACCACATCCATGCTCAAGTTCACATAATGGCTACCTGTGGTCAGACCTACTTTCTATCCACCTGAGCCTCTGTGAGTGAGGGCTGACTGGGAAACAAGAGCCTTCCCCGCCTCTGTTTCATGCTGTCCCACTCCTCAAGTGGAGAAGCAACACACTCGAGCCTTCGGCAAGGACTCTCATTTTCTTTTGAATCATTTGATACTGTTTACAGAGGTGAAGATTAAACACCCAGTAAGCTTCCACCATTGTTAGGAGCACTCCCAACCCAGAATTTCTTCTTGTAGCTCTGTGTAAGCAGGTGGATGAGGTCACGTCACCTTTGGTAAACTGGGCCTCAGGAACAAGGAGGAGGTTTTCAAAGCTCAAAAAGACAAGTAGGATTGAAATCCAAGCCTTATTTCAGAGCCTGTGGCCTTCCCGCTACTCCACCAGCCTTCAGCCTCCAAACAGACAAGTGCTTGGTACCTACATGGAAATTGTGTGTGTTGTGGGGTGGGAGTGCTGCCGTATAGCCCAGAACAGGGGAGAGGACGGTGTAGAAAAGACCTACTCCTTTCCTGTTACCCTCTCCCCACACACACCCACCTTCCTGTTGCTCCCTCCATCCACAGAATAGCTACCGTTTATAAAATGCTTCCACTAGGTTGGGAGCAGTGGCTCACATCTACAATCACAACACTTTGAGAGGCTGAGGCAGGATGATCACTTGAGGCCGTGAGTTCGAGACCAGCCTGGGCAAAATAGTAAAACCCCCATCTCTACATAAATAGTAAATAAAAACTAAAACAAACAAAAAACCACTCTGTGCTTCAGATTACACTAAATACTTATAATGTATCTAATTTCATACAAAAAGCCCTGAGAGGTAGAGCTCATTATAGTTTTCCCATTTTACAGAGAGGCACAGGGGAAACTGAGGGTTGCAGATGTTACACAACTCACCCAGTGCCACAGAGCTCTCATCTAGCCTAGGGCAGCCTGACTTGACTTCCCAGGCTCTGAACCACCACACTCCTATTCCCTTCCTGGGCCCCTTTCCTCTCCATGACTCTCAACACATTCCTGGCTCTCCTCTTGAGCCCCACCACACCCAACCCAACCACTGTGTCCCCTCTTTGTGTTCACACACATAAAACTCTTAAACCCAAACTGACTTTAATGAGAATTTAAAATTTTTGAAATAGATATCTGGCAAAGAACAATGCAGGGGTAAGGATCCAGACACATTCCAGCATCTCTGAGACCTCCACACAGGCCCTCAAACTGCACCCACTGTGACCATGCCCCACTTTCCACAGACCTGCTCCCACAGCTGTCCCTTCCTTTGGGGAAGTGGGGAAGGAAGGGATGGCTTTAGGGGGATGTAGAGCCCATCCCTCAGCCCTGTCATCTGTCCCACTTCTTAGGACTTCCTGGGATAGTCCTTCCCTTGACTCCCCCATCCCTCTGGTCCCCTGCTCTCACACAGCACGGCTCCTCCCACCCTCTGGCTTCTGCTGGTTCTAACCATTTTCTTTGACCCCAGTGCCACCTCCCCATGGCTCTCCTCAGCGACCTCAGCCTTGCCCTCCTTCTCAGGTAGAGCCCTCTGACTTGACCCCAGTCCTGTCAGTCCCTACTCTAGAGAGCCCACAGTCCCAGCTCCCTGAGGCTCCGCTCTTCTGGACCTGGCTGTACAGGGCTGAACTGTGGCTTTTGCTTCCACTGCCAGTTGCAGTACCAGGTTCAGGTGGGGCTAGGCCCTGGGGCTTGGGAGCAGGGAGGGGCTTTGTGCTCCGGGAGGGTGGCACAGCATAGTCATCAGTGGCAGGGTTGTAGGGGAGCTCATAGCCTTCCTCCTTCACCCGAGCCTGGCACCACCAGGCATCCTTGAGCTCCCGAGGCAGATCATAAAGGCCCTGGGGAGGGGCTGGGGCCAGGCCCTCAGGTTCATCATAGATGGGATCCTCTTTGGGGTCCGTCAGCTTGGCCTTCATCAACTGCTGCTGCGCATGCTCATACAAGTCCCAATAGAGCACTTTCTTCCGTTGTACTCCCTCTCCTGCACGAGCAGGGGTGCTGTCCAAGGGGTCTGAGTATAGGGAGTCCTGGGAAGGGTGTGGAGTAATTCGCAGGGAGTCTAAGGGCTCAGCATACAGGGCTGGGGCACAGTCGAGGAGCTCTTGGGGGCCAGGTGGGGAAGGCAACTTCCCCTCTGCCACCTCCCCTTCATGGGAGTCAGCTCTGAGAACATCGTGCCCCTGTCCCGCCTTTCCCTGGGCCTTCTGCCGGTGGATGGCAGTCTCGACTGCTTGGAAGATGTCATTTCCCTGTGCCGTCTGGAAGGTGAAGGTTCCAGGGCCCGAGGGGCAGCGGCGGCCGGCCTCAAAAGAGAACATGACCTGAGGAGGGTGGAGAGGGAGCCATCAGAGGAAGTGAGTCACAGGCCTGCATTAATCAGGGTATCTACAAAGAAGAGACCACCTGGGAACAGACGTGGGGTCTCCCGGGTAGGCAAGAAAGGGGAATTCGAAGGTCAGAACTACCCACCTCTGCCCTGCCCCACCCACAGCTGCCCAACCCAGGAAGCCCTCCGGGACAGCCCCTGCACCTTGTCCCGGCCATAGCGACGCAACAGAGTGTAGGGCCAGGACAGGAGTGGCTCCAGTATATGACTCTGGGTTCCCACGGTCAGGAGAGTCAGCCTCTCAGCCTCCACCCTCAGCATGTAGGAGCCATGCAGGCCACAGCGCTCGGCGGCCTCAGTCCTCTGCACCGTTACCCAGAATTGGGATCCTGGAAGGTATATACAATTAGCTGCAGCAGGAGGGACGTGGGCAGCAGTGGGGACCCCGAGGCCTCAGGAGCATAGTGTCCAAGCACTCACTTGGAAGCCAGATCTCAGGGCCTTCCTACTTCCCCATGGGTCCCTGGGTATCCACCCACTTCCCAAAGGCACTCCTCCTCCTCACTCCATCCATGCCTGGCTTTCTCAGGCATCTACCTTCCCAGGTGGGGCTGTACAAGGAGTTCTCCAGCATCTCCAGGGCAGAAAGCTTAGGTGGGTTATCGGTAGTCCAGCTGCCTTTCTGTAGTACAGAGAGGGCATCAAGAAACCTGTAATTTCCTCAACGCGGCTGGGGAGGTGGGAGCGGTCTGAGCCAGCCCCATTTCTCTGCCTCTGTATCTTCCCCCACCCCGCATCACCACAGCCCCTCACCGGAAAGGCGTTTCTGCACAGCATCTGCACCCAGGCTGCACTGGACGGCGCGTCGGCCGCCAGCAGGTGCGAGCGCTGAGCAGTGTCCAGGCGGAAGGCAGTGGCGCCGGGCTCAGGGGGGGTCTCCACGGTGACGGGGGCCACACTCACACACTCAGCCAGGCGGATCACCTTGCAGTCCAGGCGGCGCGAGCTCCCTCGGCCACCTCCAGAGCTCGACCCCTTATGGTCAAAGAACTCGAGCCGCGCTACGCCGTGGGGACTGGCCGGGTAGAGCACGGCCCAGGTCTTCCTCCACCTCTAGGGAGAGAGCGAGAGGGCTGGAGAGGGAGTGGCGTGCCCTGGCGGCCCCGGTCCCGACGGGGAAGGAGGGAGCGGCGCAGGCCGATTTGGGATCTGGGGCTTCCAAACGGGGGGCGAAGTTTCCCAAGAAGGATGCCACTCCCTCTCTCCAGGACCAGAACCCCGAGACTACAGACGCTTCTCGGGAGCGTGCAAAGCAACTTCGAGGGAAAAGTCACAGGCTCTCCAACTCCCGGCGCCGCGCTCCAGCCCGCTGCCCGCCTCTCCCTGTTTCTGGGCTCTCTCACCCACTACTAGCCCGGATGGGGTTCGGCATCCGCTGCCCCCGACTACCTTGGTCCCAAAGCGCTGACTCTGCAAAAAGAGCGGCCCTTCCATCTCGGCTCCGTCCATGGCCCCTGGCAGTTCCTTCCGCGCTTCCTGGCCTTGCGGCGGGAGGCGGGGCGGGAGGCGGGGCCGGGTTCCCTGGAGGCGTTTCCGTCCCTCCCAGCACGCCGGCAGCCGCTGAGGGGTCACGGTGGGGTGAGGGAGAGCAACGAGAAGGAAGGGTGGTGGTCCCCGGATTGGCCGAGCAGTGCAGCACCCCAAGCCCCTACCCGCCGTCGTGGGGGCGTGCCGGTGGTTCCACGGAGAGAAAGTCCTCGGTTTCGGCGGGAAGGCCCCGGCCTCTGGGCGGGGTGGCTGCGCATGACGTCATATGCCCAACATGACATCAGGGTGAAAGCCGTGACATCACCCCGAAAGCGCCCGCAGGCATCTGGGGACACCGGAGAGACCCACGAGGGCCTCCGGGGCTTCAGTTCCCCCTGCCGGGCCCGCCCCCAGCCCCGCCCGAGCGGGGCTGTTTACACTTCGCCCGCAGGGACTCGGAGCGGGGGGCCGGCGGCTGGGGCTGGACAGCTTCCCGCCACCACGGGGGCCGTCCCGCCGCTCGGCGGCCGCTTGCAAGTCGACTCCCTGACCGCAGCGGCCTGGCCTCCATGCCAGGGAAGAGAAAGCTTCTTTGAGCGGGCCGGGAGGGCCGGTGAGGGGGAGGGGGCTCGGCAGTGGCCAGCTCCACGGGGAGGGAGGACCCAGAGGAGGCGAGGAGGGAGCTGGCCGGGAAGAATGGAGGGAGAAGGCGGAATGTGGGAGGGCTGAGGGAGATGTGGGAGGGACGACCGGAGAGGGGGGAGAAAGGGGGGTCCAGTCTACCCTGGCCGAGCGTTTTTTTTGGGGGAAGTCCTAGGACTGATCTCCAGGACCAGCTCTCTTCTCCCAGCCCTTAGGGTCCTGCGCGGCCAAGGTAGGGGGAGTCACGCTACCCGCGGAGGGAGCGGAATAGGGGATGGAGAGGATGTGGAGGGACCAGAGAAAACGAATGGTGTGGGCTAGAATCGAGGGGAAGCCACCCAACTGAGAGTCTGATTCTTGTCAAAGGGCAATGAGACAGTACAGAGAGGAGGCACTTACTGGAGGCGAGGGCTCCGGGTGTTTTGAACGGGCAGCCAGGAGCGCCCTAAGGCAGGGGCTCCTCCGGGAGGCCTACTCCTGGGTCCCCAAGCCAAAATGTCCCCAGAACAAAGCTGCCTTGTTGGATTGATTGTTTGGGTTGGGGGAAGCATATTGGCAGGGGCTTGCTGTAGAGGGGTTGTTCTCAGCCCTAGACAGAGAAGGCCTTGGCTGAGGAGTCGTAGTGCCTGGCCCCCGGTTGCCCAGTGACAGCGATGGTGGTGTTGGCAGTAGGCTTGGACAAGCCTACCCCATCCCCCACCCAGCCTTGAGGCCTGGCCCTCCTGGGCCTCTTGACCCTGCAGGGCATCTGAGACCCTGTGTACTGGGGAGGGTTGCAGCAGGTTCTCCAGGCAAGCTTCGGTGCCAGCCTTCCCTGCCTAAGAATCTGCTGGGGTAGGACTCTGGGCTCCCATTCAGGGGATCTGTGATCCCAGGGCCGCCTAGGGCCCCCTACGTGCCTCTCTGCACAATCAGTACAGCTGTCTGTCCTCTGTCTGGGTAAATGGGGTCATCTGGATCCCTCCCACGTCCACCCCTTGGCTCTTGTCAGTCCCTCTCCTCCTCACCCGCAGTGTGCTTGGTTCCCCTATGCTGAGTGCTTGGTTCTTTCCCTATCACCTTCTACCCATTGTCTCTCTCCTCTGCATCTTTCTGTTTTTCTCTCTCTCATTCCCACAGTCTCCATTCCTCTCACATCCTGTCTGTCTGGGTCTTCCTCTCTGCGTGTCTCTTGGTCAGTCTCTATCGCTTTTCCTTGACCCTTCTCTGACTCTCTGTCTCTCATAGCTGTCTCTTATTTCTGGGTCTCTCAGGCTGTGCCTCTTTGACCTGTGCCTCTGCCCTTAAAAATGTGTTTCTCTCCCTGTCTCTCTTGGTACCTGGGGCTCTTTCTCTCCTGCTGTCCCTCACTGTCTCTGGTCTTACTCACTGTCCGTTTTCCTTTCATTACTTCTCTCTCTCTTTCCAACTCTGGGCCTCATTCAATCTCAGTTTCTCTCACACACTTTCTCTCTGGGGCACCCAGGCCTTCCCTGCCATGCGACCTGTCAGAGTCTGGCAGTGGAGTCCCCGGGGACTGCTGCTGTGCCTGCTGTGCAGCTTGTGCTTGGGGTCTCCGTCCCCTTCCACGGACCCTGAGAAGAGGGCCGGGAGCCAGGGGCTGCGGTTCCGGCTGGCTGGCTTCCCCAGGAAGCCCTACGAGGGCCGCGTGGAGATACAGCGAGCTGGTGAATGGGGCACCATCTGCGATGATGACTTCACGCTTCAGGCTGCCCATGTCCTCTGCCGAGAGCTGGGCTTCACAGAGGCCACGGGCTGGACCCACAGTGCCAAATATGGCCCTGGAACAGGTGAGCAATGATCCAGGCGTATCCTAGGCATTACTTAAGTGTGACCAAAGTACAGGGAGAGGGAACACCAGGATGGCACAGCCACAGGGACACAGGACACCAAGAACAGCCAGATTGAATAAACCTTTGGATGACAAACCAAGCAACAAGTTAATTCCCAGAGCTGTGTGACCTTAGGCTAGTCAGTGCTTTCTCTGAGCCTCAGATGCCCTGTGGGCAAAATGACTGGATGATGTCTAAGTTCTTTTCTGCTGCAAAAGTATGACCCTACTAAACCATACACAAAACAGCCCAGATACAGGTGAGCCCTGTACAACTAAAGTACAGTTGGTTTCATGGGATGCTAAGAGCAGGTAAATGATATCTGGATGTCCCAAAGTCACAAGGGGTCACAGACACTGCAGCTAACAAAATCAGGTTACAGGCCAGAGCTAAAACTAACAAGCTGGCACTGTCTAAGGACAAGTATAAAATCTGGGACAAGTATGAGTGTGGGTGGTGGGGGCTTAAGAGCAGTTTCCTAGGTGAGGCCTAGGACTGCTCCCACGGTATGAACCCACAGTGGGATTGATGGACAGAAGTGGGGCAACCTGCAGCTGATCCCCAACTTCCCACTGGCTAGACCACCTGTGGAATTAAGTGTCATTTGTAGATGCTGTGTTTTAAGAGGGACAGTAGAAAATGGAAATACATTCAGAGGAGAGCTGCCTTGATGTGAAAGATTCAGAAGCCAAGTTTCAAGGAGGAATTGCTGAAGAACCAGGGGATTGATATGGAAAAGACTTGCACAGCAATGATGTAATGGTTGTTTTCAAATATGCGAAGGACTGTTGTGTGGCTGAGGGATTTTTCTGGTTGGCACCAAAGGACTGAATCAGATGTAGTGGGAGAAAGTCATGAAGAGTCACAGGGACTTTGATGGTTACACAGTCTGGTGGGGCAGGAGCTAGGTGTCTCCGCAGCAGCTGGGTAAGTTCTATCGGGATGTGAATGAGAGGTCCTTGAACATTCTAGGACAGATGACCTTTGAGGCTTCGCCCAATTCTGAGAGGAAGTCAGCGATACTCAACAGGCTTCAGGCTGGGCGTGGTGGCTCAGGTCCATAATCCCAGCACTTTGGGAGGACAAGGCAGGTGGATTACCTGAGATCAGGAGTTCGAGACCATCCTGGCCAACATGGTGAAACCCTGTGTCTACTAAAAATACAAAAATTAGCCAGGTATGGTGGCACACACCTGTAATCTCACCCACTTGGGAGGCTGAGGCAGGAGAATTGCCTGAACCTGGGAGACGGATGCTGCAGTGAGCCGAGATCATGCCTGCACTTCAGCCTGGGCAGATCCCATTACAAAAAAAAAAAAAAAAAGACAGAAAAGACAGGGTTCAGACAGAGAGAAGAGAGGAACAAGGAGGGGCTATATGACAGCGCAGACAGGGCGGGCACATGGGAGAATGCAGGTTGAGATGGAAGGATCTTAGATGTCGAAGCCTCACAGATAGGTCAAACTCCTAAGCCCCCATGTATTGGCTGTGTGGTCTTAGGCAAGTTACTTAGCTTCTCTAAACCCCAGCTTCTTCACATAAAAGGGTGTTTTGGCAGCTGTGTTCTAAGAATGATCACATATGTCCACACCATGGCAAAGCACCTGGCACACAGTAGGTACCTGATTAATTGTAGCTATCATTGAATGGGTAGAAACTGATCAGAACTTCAAGGTTGATTCTTGCTTTTTGTTTGTTTTTTTTTTTACCCTATCAGGTTCTTGAGTATCCCCAGATCACACCAATCATCCGTCAATCTTATGCCCCCTTCCTATTCCCTGCCAGGGTCTCCTGTCCCTACTCCATCCCTTATCATACCAGAAAGAAGGGATCATCATGGCCAAGTGGGAGGCCTCAGCACTCACTCTTCCCAACATCCCCATTACTCCCCATCCTCCCTCCCCAAGCCTCTCTGTCCCCTCCTCTCCCCTTCCACAGGCCGCATCTGGCTGGACAACCTGAGCTGCCGTGGGACTGAGCAGAGTGTTACTGAATGTGCCTCCCGGGGCTGGGGGAACAGTGACTGTACCCACGATGAGGACGCTGGGGTCATCTGCAAGGACCAGCGCCTCCCTGGCTTCTCGGACTCCAATGTCATTGAGGTCTGCGGTTCCTAGACATACACACACACCACCCAGGCTGGCCAGAGAGGACTGTGGGGTGGTTAGGGGAGATATTAGAGGGCGGTTACCCCTGGGGGATCATTTGGATTGGTGGGAAGCTTGGAAAAGCAAATGATAGAGTTCCCCGATGCTGTAAAACCCAGCAGGGTTTTTAGCATTCACATTCAAGGGGTTAAACCTGGCATGAGCCTCTGCAGTTTCATCCCTAGTCACCCCGGGGCACCTGGTGCTCTCCTTCTCAAATGTTCCTGCTCTCCTGGGACATCTCCCTTCTGACTTTCTCCTCCTTCAAAGCCATTTCCTTTCTGAAGTGCTCCCTCCTCCTACAGGTACAGGGAGGTGCTCCTTCCTAGTGCTCTGAATCTGGGAGCATAGCACATCATTGGCCTGCTGGCTGCAGGAGAGTCCACACGGTGGACTGCGACCAACATGGTCTCTCTCTCAGCCCCACCTTGGGCCCATCCTGCCCCTGGGTTTACAGCAGGCACACCAAGCAGGCTTCCTTAAGGGTGGCAGGACACATAAAAGATGCTGGGACTGTTTTCCTGCTTGTGGCCCCGTCCCCAGGTAGAGCATCACCTGCAAGTGGAGGAGGTGCGAATCCGACCTGCCGTTGGGTGGGGCAGACGACCCCTGCCGGTGACCGAGGGGCTGGTGGAAGTCAGGCTTCCTGACGGCTGGTCGCAAGTGTGCGACAAAGGCTGGAGTGCCCACAACAGCCACGTGGTCTGCGGGATGCTGGGCTTCCCCAGCGAAAAGAGAGTCAACGTGGCCTTTTACAGGTGAGAGGGTTGGGCGCTGGGTGGCCAGGCTGGGTTTGGGATGTTCCCTGGGGAATGGCCCTGGGAGACATCTGAGCGAGTCCGGGGCACCGGGGGACCCGGAGGTTGGGATGCGTGGGAAAATACGGAGGCTGTTGCAGAGCTGGAGAGTTGGGAAATCTTGTAGGACCACTAAGGGAGCCCGAAGGAAGTACTTGAAATGGGGACCAGTGAGACTCCCGCTTTCTCAAGGCTGAGCCGGGGCGACGCCCGGGCGGGCAGGCGGATTCCTCCTGCGAGGCCACTCCCAGGCCCTGGGGCAATTCCAGCTGCCCGCCCCTGGGAGGCGGCGTCTGGGTGTGTCCCGCGGGCTGGGCAGGCAGGGACCCGGGGACTGCGGCCGCGTGGTGGCCGGGGCTGGGCTGTCCGGGAGAGCAAGTGTGCGCGTGCGAGCGTGCGAGCCCTCGGGACTCCTGGAAGTCCTGGAAGTTTCCCAGAATCTCCTTCAGCAAGGCCCAACCTCTCTACCTGCTCTGGAGCCCTGGGGTCCACTCCAGCTTCCAGAGAAAGGGAAACGTTATCCTGGGGAACTGCCTGTGCTTAGCGTCTCCCTTTCCTTGATCATCTACTTTGACCTTTTTGAGAAACTGCCATTGACAGCCAGACATTTATTTGGAAATTTGTACAACCTCTCTCTGTAATCTATTTTGCAAAGCCAAAAATCCTCCCTTTCTTCAGTGGTTCCTTAGATCAGTATTGCTGAAAGGCCTCTTGATGTCAGAATAGCTTTCTGCAGGTACACTGCTTCAGATAGGGTCTGATACAGACAACCACTATAGAAATCCTCAACCCCGACTGAAGCCTGCTCGGATTGCACTGTCTTCCCGCTGCGGCAGCTTCCTGCTGCTTATACTGAACCTGTCATCACCTACAACCAGCTCAGGTCTTCCCTGTGCTTCCAACTGATAGAGCAGCCTTTTCCAACCCAGGTGTAGGTGACATTTACCCTATTACATTTGTTTTGATACATAATTTAGAAACCATAAAAAAAGTCTTGATGATCCCATGAGATTATCTTGAATCCTGATGTGACTTTCCATCTGTCATCCCTCAGCCTCCTCTGGCTTCATTCAAATGATTAAAAGTTGTTGTGGAAATGTTTAAAACCAAAGTCTAACTCTTCTTGCAAAATGTGCCTCCAGATTTTCATCAAGCTTCTAATCATCAGCTGTAAAATATGTTCCTTCCATCAATTGAGAAGAAACAGAACACTTCAATGATATAACCAACATTTCACCTTATCTATCTGTATATTTCTTATCAGTAATGAAATCCTGGGAAATTTTGTTAGTCTTTGATAACATCCAGATACGCGATTCTCCGTCTTTCCAATTTAGTATTCCTGTCAAAAAAGGAAACCATAGTAGTTCGAGCCTATTTTTACTGAAATCCTTTTAGGTCTCTAAGAATTGCCATATTTTTTCCTAAATGCTCACAAACTTCTATTTAATAATTTAGTCTAGAATATTACTTAAGTGTAGATTGAGGAATTGAGGAATCCGTTTTCTCTTTTTCTTTTTTGAAAGTCAGGATATTATCCAGTCTCCAGTCTTTTCCACACTTGCTCACACTTTCTTCGTGTTGGCTCTGAGGCTCATCTGAAATGCCTTTCAGTACTGAGGAGTGTACTTCATCTTGTCTGGTGTCTCAAACCACTTTAAAACAACCATGTGCTGTGCCTCATTCATCCATCTTGGGGCTGCATTTCCTGCTCTGTGCTGCTTACCTTCCCTAATTTAAACCCCAGGTTCTGAAAGATGTATAGAATTTAAATAGACGTTTCCAGTGAAGAGGATAGCCTGAACAGAGGTGTAGAGATCCATTCATCCAATATTTATTTACTGAGATCTTACCGTGTGCCAGGTACTATTGTAGTCGTTAGCCATGGCTCATGCCTGAAATCCCGGCGCTCTGGGAGACCAAGGTGGAAGGATTATTTGAGCCCAGAAATTCAAGACCAGCCTGGGCAACATAGTGAGACCCTATCTCTACAGATAATTTTTAAAAAATAAAATTAGCCGAGCATGGTGGTGCATGCCTGTGGTCTCAGCTACAAGGGAGGATTGCTTGAGCCCAGGAGGTCAAGGCTGCAGAGAGCCATGATCATGCCATTACACTGCACCCTGGGCAGCAGAGCAGGACCCTGTCTCAAACAATAAATTAAGTCAATAAATAAGTGGTCAAGGAAGGCCTCTTGGAGAAGGCATCATCTGAGAAAAGATTTAAAGGAGGTGACGGCACAAGGTATGCAGACCTCTACATAAACATTTCCAGGAAGAGGGATCAAAAATCAAACTATTCTGGGGTATATGTGTGAGAGAGTGTGTGTGTGTGTGTGTGTGTGTAGTGGGTTAGGGCAGAAGTCATTCTTGTCTTTCTCTTGGAGGCCACTGTGGCTGGAGCTAAGTGAAAAAGAAGAAAATGGTAGGAGATGCAGTGTAGGTGGTGGATCAGAAAAGAATGGGGAGCCAGATCCTGTGGGCCATCTGGGAGAGGCTGGCTTTTGTTCTGTGGGAGATAAGGAACCACTGGAGGGTTTGGAGCAGAGGTGCGACATCGGGCTTCCTGTTTTTTTAAGTACTACTTTCACTGCTTTGTTAGGAACAGACTGTGAAGGATGCAGTAGAGGCAGGAAAGCAGGTGGCTAGTTAGGGGGCTGCTGTCTTCTGAAAGCCACGTAAAGAAAGTGAAAGGTGATGGTGACCAGTGAAAGTGGTGAAAATGATCAAGTTTTGCAGATAGTTGAAGGCAGAGCGATAGGATTTGCTGATGGATTCAGTGTGGTGTGAGAGAGAGGAATTAAGTCTCTTTCTAGGTTTTTGGCCTCAGCCAAATATGGAATTGGCCTCACCTGATAAGGAAGACAATGGATGGCACATGTTTTGTGGGGAGACTAGCTTGGGGTGGAGGGAAGAAACTTGGTTTTAGACCTGTTAAATCTGAGATTCTTTAAGACATTGAAATGGTGAGGCTAAGTTAGCCAATTTAATATAGGACACTGGAGTTCGAGTAAAACATATAAAGTCCTAAAACTGGACAACATCACCAAGGAGTGAATGTAAATTTAAAAGACACAGAGAGAGTGGCCCAGAGACTAAACCTTGGGGATATTAAATATTTAAAAGTCGGAAGGTAAGATGAAATGCAAACAGTGAGGTGAGGTAGAAAGAAAACCAGGGAAGTGTGGTGGCCTGGGAGCCAAGTAAAGTGCTTCAAAGAGGAGAGAGTGACCAGCTGAGTCAGTGCTGCCCAGACCTAAAAACATGAGGACTGAGAAACAAATGCTGGATTTAGCAACAGGGAAGTCACTGTTGGCCCCAACAAAGATAATAATGAATGGCGTATATTTGGAAGACAGTAAGTTAGCAAGAGTAGGTTTAAACTGAGAAATAGTGGAAGATCTGGATAAAGGGAGGCCAGAAAATGGACTGCTTTAGGTGCCAAATTGGAGAGTTTGATGTTTGCCTTACAGAACAATTATAAATAAAGGTATTTGTATGGGACAAGAATAAAGCCAGTGTTTTGAAAGTTTGCCTGATAGTAATGGATGAGGAGAGGCCAGTCTCGATGCAGTAAGACCAGTTAGGAGATTTTTCTAAAACTGAAGCTTATCAGGAGGGTAACAACAAAGATGAAGGAAAATGAATAGATGTAGGATAACTGATAGAACACAGAGAATGAGAGAAGAGACACCTAAAATGATTCCGATGCTCCCTGAGAGAAGGATGGTACCAGAAGCTATCTTGGGGCTTCAGGTTAACATGAACTAGCTTTAGAGATGGGCCATCCTTGGAAAGTTTGAGATGCAGGAATTGTTCCCAGGCATGCAAAGCCAAAATAATTTGTAGAGATCAGGAATATTTGTTGGACATATCAGAATCTCATACTTAGTCTGGGATAGGAAGGCTAGGGAAAGAGATACACTAAAGCACAGCCATTCATGGGGAAAGAGACTGCGGGAGCCCTGGGAGATTCTGTGGTGGGAATATGACATGTCAGGCCCAGCAGAGGGAGCCTTCTCACAGGTGATACCATTACGAAAGACAGGCAAGATAGTTGTAAACTACTCTCCCCTCCTTAGGGAAAAAAAAAAATCTGCTGGCTTTTAGAGGAAGTCAATAAGATTTAGGAAATGAGAAAATCAAAACCTGCTGTATGAATCATTTTTCAATTTATTTTGGTAGTTCTACCCTACATGTAAAAGTTGTAGAACTTTAGAATAAGAAAAGAATGTACAGAGTGCTCACTTCGGCAGCACATATACTAAAACTGGAACAATACAGAGAAGATTAGCATGGCCCCTGCGCAAGGATGACACGCAAATTTGTGAAGCATTCCATCTTTTTCAAATAAAAAAAAAGAATGCACAGATAATTGAACATTTACTGCTCTTTTACAGTTGAAATTGAGGCTCTAGGAGCTTCAATGCTATTTAAGAAGTCACTCTTCTAGTTCATTTCAGTTTGGCAGATGTTTATTGAACTCCTATTTGCCAAGCACTGAGAAAGGTGCTGAGAATACAAAGGTGAATAAATGACAAGAGACGTAATTAGGCTACAGATTATAGGCCATCATAAGGACCCGGGTCCTTATGATAAAAGGATTGGGAAGCCATTTAAGTTTGGTTTGGTTTTTTCTGTTGTTTTTTTGTTTGTTTGTTTTTGTTGTTGTTTTGTTTTTTAAGAGGGAGTCTGGCTCTGTTGCCCAGGCTGGAGTGGGGTGGCATGATCTCTGCTCACTGCAACCTCTGCCTCCTCAGGTTTAAGTGATTCTTCTGCCTCAGCCTCCCAAGTGGCTGGGACCACAGGTACCCACCACCACACCCAGCTACATTTTGTATTTTTAGTAGAGAAGGGGTTTCACCATGTTGGCCAGGCTGGTCTTGAACTCCTGACCTCAAGTGATCCACTCACCTCGACTTCTCAAAGTGCTGGGATTACAGGCAGGAGCCACTGTGCCTGGCCATTGAAGTGTTTTAATGGGGAGGGCTGTGAGATGGCATGATCAGGTTTGTAACTCCAAAAGATCATTTTGAATCTATTTCTTTTTTTTTTTTTTTTGAGACAGAACCTTGCCCTGTCGCCTACGCTGGAGTGTAGTGGTGCGATCTTGGATCATTGCAGCCTCTGCCTTCCAGGTGTAAGCAATTCTCCTGCCTCAGTCTCCCAAGTAGCTGGGATTACAGGCACATGCTACCACGCCCAGCTAATTTGCTAATGTTTTATATTTTTAGTAGAGACGGGGTTTCTCCTTGTTGCCCAGGCTTGTCTTAAACTCCTGACCTCAAGTGATCGGCCCACTCGGCCTCCCAAAGTTCTGGGATTACAGCCATGAGCCACTGCTCCCAGCCTTTGACTCTTATTTCTGAGAATAGTCGGGAGAGGAGCAAGAGTGAACAAATTGGAGAGATATTTAGGAAGTAAAATTGACAGGACTTGGTTATTGATTAACTTTGGAATCCAAGAAAGGGAAAAGTCAGGATTGACCCCTAGGTTTCTGGAGTGAATTTTGCTGAGATAATTATCTGTATTTTTTTTTTTTTTTTTTTTTTTTGGACCTACATGACATTTTAGATGACTTTCAGAACTCTACCTAGGAACATCAAGAAGGCAATGAACTATACAAGATTATGAATACACTAGGTATGAATTTCATAATATTAAATGGCCTGCACTCCCCAGTCAAACCAAGTTAACACCTTTGGATATTCAGCCTTGGTTCTTGGTCCTGGTCCAGTGGCATCAGGCCTGGGCAATGCCAGAAGTCTTTCTCAAAGAGAACATCTAGAAAAAAAAGACACAGTAGCCTCCCTAGGCCTGACTCAGGCTAGTTCTCCCTCCTAGCCTGGTCAGTCTGGCAATCCTAACAATGTTCCCCTTAGCCCTCCAGCAAGGTTTAACATTAACATCTGGACCCAGGAGTCCTTTCTCGCCATCTGCTCTAGCTCATTTCTGAGGGTGCTTGTATAGAGACACTGTCCTGAGTCCACGGCCTTCACTTCTGCTCACCCACCGGGTCACGTGCTGATGAGGCCAAGCAGCTATGAAAGCTTGGGTCTCAGGAGTATCTGATGTTATAATGTCCTGCCACCAGGAAGCCTTCTGACTGCTAGAAGAGAAATCTTGCTCCTGGTCCTAGTTGCACCAGCCTTTTCCACTTGGTTCTACACTGATCTTGACTACTGTTGTCTTATCCTCACAGAAAGTTGAGGAAGCGAGTGGCCAAAGCCTCGGCCCGACGCCCCAAGCCCCTTGGAAGGTAATGGGGCAAGAGCCCCGGGACCTCCTGCTCACCCTGCAGCCCCAGGAGGTGGATGGATGGATAGCAGCCTATCCATGTCCATCCCAGAACCCAAACTGATGGATTAGGGATGTGAGCAAAATGGCTGTTTCTGCGGGGAGGTGAAGGAAGCAGGCATGGGGATGGGCAAACTTTGATCTTAGGGAACACAAGGCAGAAGTAATGTAGGAGCGGCTGAGAAGCATCCCATCTTTACACGTTCCCCAAATAGCTTGAACTTCAGCCTCAGCCACCTTCATTCTTCTTCCTTCCTGTCCCCCATCACCTCCCTTAGTTCACCCACATTCCCATTCTCTCCCCCTCCACCTTTCCTCTTCCCTTCTCCAGTTCCCAACTCCCCCACCTGGATTGATATCACTAGATTTCCCATCACTGTTGCTGAATCCAGAGAGCAGCATGAGTTCCTGAGATGCAGTTCAATGGCGTTCGGCAGACAGTGGATGCGGAAAATCTGGCCGTCCCTCACTTTTCCCATCCCTGTGCTGCGCATGAAGGGTCCTTCCCAGAAACAGAAAAATAACCCTCTACCTTTCCTGGGCCACATACGTAACCTCTGCCTCCACCAACTTCCTTCTCCTTTTTGCAGACCAGTCACCAAGCTTAAAGTCAAACCCAAACCCCGAGTGGGCAGGGTGCCAAGCAAAAGGTAAATAAAATTCAGGTTGGGTGGAAAGGAGAGCATGGAGTTACCGGGCTGTGGTCAGGGAGGGGGGGTCCAGGAGGCCCGTGTGGCT
The DNA here is from genome assembly GCF_009761245.1 of Sapajus apella. NCBI lineage: Eukaryota > Metazoa > Chordata > Mammalia > Primates > Cebidae > Sapajus > Sapajus apella. The sequence continues at coordinate 493,453 of NW_022436992.1, read as the reverse complement.
GAAAGAGCTGACCAAGAGGAGGAGCAGCAGCAGCTCTTAGAAATCACCTCCCGGGCATTTACCAAAGTATTCCATAAGACTGGCCCTTACCTTGGTCTCTGGGGATCCGCTTGTCCTAGGGTTTGTCATTTTTCACTCACTGACTACCTCATTCCACATACTTACTTATCTTCCCCTGGTGAGTTTCAGGAGGCAACCTGGTACTTTTCTCCTTCAGACGCCATACTTGCCTCTCCTGTAAGAGGTTACATTTGCCTAAAGGATAGGATCAGTGTTCCCAAATCAAATACTTTATTTGATTAATTGTCAAAAATAAGTGCCACCAGCTTACCCAAGATGGAGTGAAACTCAGGGTCCCCGTTGAAGTCTTTACCAGGAATGCAGTCAGATTGACAGCCCCTGCCTCCCTGACTCATTTTCCAGTTAGACTCCCAGTTCCCTCATCTTGCTGCTGGGCTTCTTCAGAACTCATAGAATTAGGAAGCTTCCAACTCCTGTGAGTACATCTAACTTGTCTTCAAAAGGCAGTTTGCACATTAAAAACCTCTATGATAACTTCAACAGGGACTGAAGTATTGAGAATTCATCCCTTTCTCACCTCCTGTCCTCAACAAGTACTAGTCTCACCCAGTGGTCCCCTGATAGCCCTCATTCCCCAGCTTCTCGCTCTGGTGGTTTCAAAGGATCTCAGGAATTTGGGGATGTTCTTGTAGTGCCCTACTAGCTTAGGATCATCTTTGCCCAACATGACCATACTCCAGCCTTCTCCGACCCCCACATTAAAGCACACAGTGCCATTTTTATTTTGTTCATTGTAGACAAAGGACATGAAGATGTTTAGAAGATAGATGTCTTCTTCCTGTGATGGCCTTGTTGACTTTCACTTTCAGCCAAACAACAGGACTCTGTGAGAATGTCTGATCTCTTAGATCTTCAGGATCCATTTATCCTGAGCTTCTAAAGGTATTCTGTAAACTCCACAGGCTTCCTTTGTTTTGTTTATAAATGTTTCCTCCTTCTGTGTCTTCCTAGCCAATGGCTTCAAGTCATCATATTCCGTCCTTCCTCTGACATCAAGTGATAGAGCACAGTACTGCGATAATGCATGACCACATCAGCCTCACAGGCTAATTCCACCAACCCCAGAGCTCATCTTCCCTTCCTCTGCGGACCTAACCCAGCTGTTCTGGGCTGAGTGTACTACTCTCCTCCACATGCCTCATTGCAGTTTCTCATTCCACTGGTGTGGACAAACAAGTCCCTCCATTCTCTCAAACATCTTGCCAGCATTTCCAAACTTTAGCATCTATAGTTCAGTCATATTATCCTATTCAGATGGCTTTAGGACACTGTTATGTTCAAATTGCAGAAACATGGACAACCTTTTTAAAGACTTAACACAGCTCAGGTCCTGAGATGTCTTTGCCATTTTGTTGTTTACATCCACCTTCTTTCTCTGGTCGTGTATTCCCTCAAACTTTGACCTGTCCTGCATTTATACATCTTCATTCTTGCATATGCCAGTCCCAGTTTTCCTGTGTCTACCTGCTGGTCTGTCCTTGCTGTGTCTGCCCCTCCAATCTGTCCTGCAGAGTCTCTGGCCTCTGCGGAGCCATGTAGATGGGAGACTTCCTCAGTCCTTTGCATCCTGACTCATTCAGTTATTCTGGTCTCAGCATCACACAAGGACTTGCTTGCCTTCGCTTTTCAGGGTTCCTGTTTGTGTCAGCCACTCCCTCCTGACCATTTCTTCCAACTGGAAAGTCCTGATTTCCCATTCCCTGAAGCCTTAGCCTCAGCGTCCTTTAGAGCCAGCAGGCTGAAACCAAGTCGAGACTAGCCATTCTTCCCTTAGGGTTGTTCTGCTGTAGGAGGTCCCCAAGGATGCTCCTGTCTGGGTAGTTGAGGCTCCCTCAGCCTGGAAACTCAGCAATCCCTTTGTCTCTGCCGAGGGAAACACAAAAGAGGGAAGAAGAGGGGATAAATGGTCACAAAAGGGTTGGGGGCATGGTAGAGGCATGAAGTGGGAGGAGGGTTGTGGGGCCAAGAGGCAGGAGCATTGTTTTACCCTACTGCAACTCACTCCTGTCCTCCTAGGCTGCTGGCCCAGCGGCAGCAACACTCCTTTGGTCTGCATGGGGTGACGTGCGTGGGCACAGAAGCCCACCTCTCCCTCTGTTCCCTGGAGTTCTATCGTGCCAATGACACCACCAGGTGCCCTGGGGGGGCCCCTGCGGTGGTGAGCTGTGTGCCAGGCCCTCTCTACGCACCGTCCAGTGGCCAGAAGAAGCAACAACAGTCGAAGCCTCAGGGGGAGGTGTGTGAGACAGTGACTATGACCTTTCCCACCCCAGGTGGAGAACCCCTAGCCTGGCAACCCCTGAGTAAGCATAGCCCTGACCTGTGAGGAGAGGAGCCTTCCAGGGGGCGGGCCACAGACCTGATACCCACTCCCTCCCACCAAAGTCTCACTCATCTCCCGAGTCTGCTTAGCCTCTCTATGCAGATGTTGCTACTCACCTCTGTTGGGCACTTCTCTCTTCTATAGGGCCGTGTCCGTCTGAAAGGTGGGGCCCACCCTGGAGAGGGCCGGGTGGAAGTCCTAAAGGCCAGCACATGGGGCACAGTCTGTGACCGCAAGTGGGACCTTCATGCAGCCAGCGTGGTGTGTCGGGAGCTGGGCTTCGGGAGTGCTCGAGAAGCCCTGAGTGGCGCTCGCATGGGGCAGGGTGAGGCAGCATGGAGGTGGGAGGGAGGGGGAAGGAGGTACACGCTCCTGGGGGGCACATTCCTTGGGAGGGTTAGGAGTCCCCTGGGCAGACATATATGCTTAGTTACAACTTCCTGATCTTTGCCTTCTGGCCCTAGGCATGGGTGCTATCCACCTGAGTGAAGTGCGCTGCTCTGGACAGGAGCTCTCCCTCTGGAAGTGCCCCCACAAGAACATCACAGCTGAGGATTGTTCACATAGCCAGGATGCCGGGGTCCGGTGCAACCTACCTTACACTGGGGTGGAGACCAGGGTCAGTCATACTCTCAACCTTGGCTGAGGTGTCTCTTTAATCCTATCCAGTCCTGGCCTCCAATCTGCAGCCTGATGGCCCCCAGCCCATTGCCCCAGACCCCTGCCATCCTGCAGCTCCCACCTGACCCATCACTTGCTAGTCCATTGTGCACCTCTAAGTCATGCTTCAGCCACATCTATGCTACCAACTCCCACCACCTCACCCCAAAGCTTCCTCCAGCGCTTCCATTCTGTGTCACTACAGATCCGACTCAGTGGGGGCCGCAGCCAACATGAGGGGCGAGTCGAGGTGCAAATAGGGGGACCTGGATCCCTTCGCTGGGGCCTCATCTGTGGGGATGACTGGGGGACCCTGGAGGCCATGGTGGCCTGTAGACAACTGGGTCTGGGCTACGCCAACCACGGTCTGCAGGTGAGTGTGAAGGAGAGGGAGCCGAGGCTGTTGTCTCAAAGCCTGAGTTTTGGGCTGAGGACTGAGGAAGGAGTCTCTTGGCCCAAGATGCTGGATCCTGGGCCTTAGAGAAACATCTGCGTATGTCCCCAGGAGACCTGGTACTGGGACTCTGGGAATATAACAGAAGTGGTGATGAGTGGAGTACGCTGCACAGGGACTGAGCTGTCCCTGGACCAGTGTACCCATCATGGCACCCACCTCACCTGCAAGAGGACAGGGACCCGCTTCACTGCTGGAGTCATCTGTTCTGAGAGTGAGTGAAGGAGGGGATGATGCAAGCCAGGGAAGGGAGGCTCTGGGCCACCCCTTTGCAGGGAGAGAGAGGGCTGTAATCTGGAGGGGCACTCCTTTCCCATAGAAAACCAGTCTCACACGCCAGGGAGGGATGGAAGCACCCCACTCTGTGAAGTCAGCAGTGACTTCTAACACCCCCTTCCTTTCTTGGTGCAGCTGCATCAGATCTGCTGCTGCACTCAGCACTGGTGCAGGAGACCGCCTATATTGAAGACCGGCCCCTGCATATGTTGTACTGTGCTGCAGAAGAGAACTGCCTGGCCAGCTCAGCCCGCTCAGCCAACTGGCCCTATGGTCACCGGCGTCTACTCCGATTCTCCTCCCAGATCCACAACCTGGGACGAGCTGACTTTAGGCCCAAGGCTGGGCGCCACTCCTGGGTGTGGCACGAGTGCCATGGGTGAGAGGGTAGGGAGTCAAATAGAAGGGCAAGGCCACGGGGGATGGTACAAACCTTTTGGGGGCAGAGAAGGAAACAGAAGTTTCCTTGTCCCCACAGGCATTACCACAGCATGGACATCTTCACTCACTACGATATCCTCACCCCAAATGGCACCAAGGTGGCTGAGGGCCACAAAGCTAGTTTCTGCCTGGAAGACACTGAGTGCCAGGAGGGTGAGTAGGGGCCTGAAGTGGACTACATGGTGTCCATCGCATAGCCCTTCCTTAGACTGACACATGCGAATCCCTCTAGATGTCTCCAAGAGGTATGAGTGTGCCAACTTTGGAGAGCAAGGCATCACTGTGGGTTGCTGGGATCTCTACCGGCATGACATTGACTGTCAATGGATTGACATCACAGATGTGAAGCCAGGAAACTACATTCTCCAGGTACCTGGAGTCTGCGGCTTCCAGACGGATGAGTGGGAAAAGTGTTAAAGACACTTTTGGATTTGAGGATTGTCACTGGGTTAAGTGACCTTTCTCTCGCTCACAGGTAGTCATCAACCCAAATTTTGAAGTAGCAGAGAGTGACTTCACCAACAATGCAATGAAATGTAACTGCAAATATGATGGACATCGCATCTGGGTGCACAACTGCCACATCGGTATTTGATGGGAAGAGCAACCCAGGAAGATTAGGGGATGGGAGGGAAAAATGTTCATTCTCTTTTTCTGTAACTTGTTTCTGTATCTTTCTACCCTCCTCTGGAGTTCTCAGTCCCTCTACTTCTACCCACCCTTCTCCACAGTGGGTCTCTGCCTCCCTCTGTGCAGGACATCTCCCAAATTGCCTGTCCAATCTGCAGGTGATGCCTTCAGTGAAGAGGCCAACAGGAGGTTTGAGCGCTACCCTGGCCAGACCAGCAACCAGATTATCTAAGTGCTACCACCCTCTGCAAACCACCACTGGCCCTTAATGGCAGGGGTCTGAGGCTGCCATTACCTCAGGAGCTTACCAAGGAACCCATGTCAGCAACCGCACTCACTGGACCATGCACTATGGATGTGGAACTGTCAAGCAGAACTTATCACCCTCCTTCAGAGGCCAGCTGTCAGTATCTGTGGCCAAGCATGGGGAATCTTTGCTCCCAGGCCCAGCACCGAGCAGAGCAGAGCACACCACACCAGAAACAGCAGCACCTGACTAACTGCCCACAACAAAAGATGGCAACAGCTCACTGTCTTGAATAGGAAGGTCAGGATGGTCAGCTCCAGTATCTCCCCTAAGTTTAGGGGGATACAGCTTTACCTCTAGCCTTTTGGTGGGGGAAAAGATCCAGCCCTCCCACCTCATTTTTGACTATAATATGTTGCTAGGTATAATTTTATTTTATATAAAAAGTGTTTCTGTGATTCTTCAGAGCCCAGGAATCAGTGCTGGTGGTTAGAGGGACCTGCCCCCACTGGTTCATTTAACCCTCTGTCCCGGTGCCCTCAAGCCTCAGCCAGGAAGGCAGGAAGAAATCAGAGTAGGAGCCTCATACTCTTGCTGATCTGTTCATTCTGTGATCTCAGGGGTCACATATAAGGTCAGTGTTTCTCGTCCCCGCCGGATCCGCAATGCCATCTTGGGTTGGGTTCTAACAGCTTCATAAATATCTTCAGCACTACGTGCCACCTTGTCCCCAATGGCCAAAATCACATCACCAGGCCGCAGGCCAGCCCTACAGAGAAAAACGGACAGAGAGAAAGGAAGGAATAGAAAGCCCAGTTCAAGGACACATGCACACCTCGCCCATCCCCATCTCACACTGAAGCCTCTCCCTCACCGGTGTGCAGGGGAGCCCAGGATGACTTTATGGATGAGTACACCATACCGAACATCGGGAAACCTTGGATCTCGAAGCTGTAGTTCAGCAAGGATGCTGAAAGTACACAGATCACCCTATTAGCCAGACCTAGGCATTCTCCCCATCCTGAGTTCACCTCAAGTCTCTCATCAACACATTGACAAATGTATGGACAGGACATGCGCTAGGTACTACAAAATATAATGGCCACTCACTTTCTGTCTTCTAGCAGTTAAGAGCAACATGTACATAAAAGATGTACACCACATGAGGGCACCAAATGACAAACACTGTTAAATCAATAGCATTAATGTCACTCTAGAATGCTAAGAGAAGATTTAAGGAGAAAGAAACTGAGCCTATAAAAGGATGGATGTGATATTAACCATATAAAACAAGAACAGCATAAATAAAACAACATGGGAATAGGAAATCAAGTTGGCTGAGTATTCATATAAGAAGGTTTAACAGCCAGGTCTAGAAAGTTGATTAGACAGATGGAAAATGGCCCTTAAATGCCAAGTTAATGGATTGAAGGCTTGAAATCAAAGCAGTAACAGGATGAAATAAATCTGGTGACAGGTGTGCAAAGTGGAGTGGGATAAGAAAGTCAAGATGATGAAGGGGGACAGCTCTTGTGATTGTTCCAAGTGTGATGCAGTTCATTTTAGATAACGACAGAAATGAGAACAAAGCTCAACAGAGGTGCCAGGGGCCCACCTCTGATTACACTGGTTACATTACATGTCACTATCCCTAAAGCTCATACCTGGGAGTCAGGGTCAGCATCATCACCCCAATGTAGCAGTGTCGGGCCCCATTGATTCCACACGAGGAATCTGTGACAGAGGGACAAATGAGTCCCACCCAGCTACATCCTTCCTTCCCCTACCCTCCTCTCCCAATAGACCACCCTTCAGCAAGTCCCAATGAATGCCCCTCGCCTATTTCCCACCCATCATTTTAAAGGAACCCATTTCCCCATAAGCCAGGCTCACTTTCCTGTTCCCCACGACGCAGAAATTCTCGAAGGCGATCAGAAGGGATAGCAAAGGAGATTCCAGCTGTGACCTTCATGGTGTTCACTCCAATCACTTCTCCATCCTGCAGGGACAGAGCCCCCTGTTCCCTAGCCCAAACAGATAGTAGGGGATGGGGGCACCTGAACAAAAGTAGCATCAAGTGTTGGGGAAATCTGATTGGATGTTGAAAGATAGATAGCCAATAAAGAACTGCTCAGAAACTTGACCAAACGGCTTTGAATTAGGGAAAAACCACCCTTCCCACACTGACCTGGGGCAGGGATTCTTGGAAGGAAGGATGTCCCACTCACCAGGTTAACCAGGGGACCTCCAGAGTTTCCAAACTGCAGAATAAGGACAAAACATGAAAGAGATCTGGCGATTCTAAGTCTGGGGGCATACCAGGATGTAGGTGCTTTCTCCAAATTTTCTTCTTTCTCAGCCCATGAATGAGTGGCCACATTTTTGCAGCCTAAGGTCTGTATATAGTATCATCCAACATGTATCAGTTGGTGCTTGTACCACAAAGCCTCTTCCCCCTCCCCCATCATTTGTCATTTCTTTCCTATCAGGACGCACATCAATAGCTGCATCAGTCTGAATGTATTCCACATTGGTTTGGGGGAGTCCCAGGTCTCTGGCTGGACGCTGAGCAGAGCTAACAATGCCGGATGTGATCGTGTTCTGCAGTGCAAAGGGACTTCCCATGGCAACAACAAACTCCCCTTGACGGACCTCAGATGAGCATCCAAGAGGCAACGTGGGGAGAGGATCCTAAGGGAGAATGGGTATAAGAGACCTGTCATCTGGAGATGCGAGCAAATAAGCGGCTCCAACCAGAACTGGCCTACCTAAGACCCTACCTTAGTCTGAATCCTCAGCGTTGCGATGTCTGCCACGGGATCCACAGCTGTGACGATGGCCTCATACGTGTCGCCGCTAAGCAGTCTCACACGGACTTTGCGCCGATCAGCCACCACATGGGCGTTAGTGACAATGAGCCCATCGGCAGCCACCACGAATCCTGAGCCGTTCGAGATAGGGATTTCGCGGCCCGAGAAAGGGTGCCTGGAATGGAGGGAAAGCACGGATAAGAGGAAGCTCTGACCCCTCCTACCCGCCCGCCCTCCGGCCCGTGGCTTCAGTGCCTCCTGGTCTACCCCTACCATTACCGGTCCAGGATCTCGATATAGACAACGGCAGGTGCTGTCTTCTCCACCACATCTGCGATGAAGTTGTACTGACTCCGGGGAGAGGTGGGAGGCGGGCCAGGGACTTCGGCGAGGACGGCCGGTGGACCCCGACCCCCGCCCCACAAAAACAACAGGACTGCCCCCCCGGCGCCCAGCGCCACCGCCAGCCACGCGCGCGAACGGCTTCCAGAGTTCCCAGAGGCCTCCTGGGTCCTGGTATCTGGGGTCCCCGCAGTCAGTTGTTCCCGAGGATCCGGGGTCCGAGACGTCAGACGTACTCGGGGTTCAGGGACCCCAACAGACAACCGGGCCCGGAGACTGGGGGTCCCATAAGTCACTCGGGCCCGGGGGTCAGAAGTTCCTGACGTCAGCAGAGCCCGGAGGTCAGGGGTCAACAGGGGTCTCTTCCCCCAGCGAATACCCCCCAAAGCCCGCCATGCCCGGAGGATCCAGCCTGCACCCCGCCCCGCCCTCAGCGCAGCCATCAGCTCCGCCTCGGCTGCCTCCTCGCCCGCCCTACTCAGAGGCGGCACCCAGGACGCGAGTAAGCGGACAGTAGGACGCAGGGCACGCTGGTACTTGAAGTCCTCCAGAAGTGCACGCCGGAACCAGGATTCCGGGAGGCCGCCTCCTCCCCATCCCGCGAATGCCGGGAATTGTGGTCTCCGCGGGACCCGAGTTGTGAGACGGCCCAAGGGGCTGCGGGGCATGCTGGGACTTCTAGCCCTTCCGGGGCGCCTCAGGACTTCAGGTCCAGTCACCCCGGGCGAATGCCCAAAGACTCCGCCTTCCCAGGAGCCCTTGCGGCCAGGCGCGAAGATGGCGGCAGCGACGGCCGGGCGCTCCTGAAGCTGCAGTTATGGAGCTTCCCTCAGCGCCGGGGCCGGAGAGGCTCTTTGACTCTCACCGGTAAGAGCCCCGGCGGGAAGAGGCCGATCCTCGCATCTTCTTGGCCTTCGGTGCCCGATCACTTCGCCTCTCGCCCCCAGGCTCCCGGGTGACGGCTTTCTGCTGCTAGCACTGCTGCTCTACGCGCCGGTCGGGTTTTGCCTCCTCGTCCTGCGCCTCTTTCTCGGGATCCACGTCTTCCTGGTCAGCTGCGCGCTGCCAGACAGCGTCCTTCGCAGGTTCCGACGCAGGCGTTTGGGTAGTGTCAGGGCTGGGCCTGGCCCGAAGACACACAATCACCACCTCCTGTGTCCCCAGGTTCGTAGTGCGGACCATGTGTGCGCTGCTGGGGCTCGTGGCCCGGCAGGAGGACCCTGGACTCCGGGATCACAGCGTCAGGGTTCTCATTTCCAACCACGTGACACCTTTCGACCACAACATAGTCAATCTGCTCACCACCTGTAGCACCGTGAGTGAGAGCGAGGCCGAGAGCGCCACGGGGCGGTTCCCTGGGGCCCAGCTGAAGGCCCCCAGTCCCCATTCGCGTTCCCCATGGAGGATATTGACCCTTACCCTAACCCTGATTCTCCACCCCACATGTCAGTTTTTCTCATTTTCCTCAATTTTTTTTCATCTTGCTTTCTCTTCTCCTGGTTCCCAGCCTCTACTCAATAGTCCCCCCAGCTTTGTGTGCTGGTCTCGGGGCTTCATGGAGATGGATGGGCGGGGGGAGTTGGTGGAGTCACTCAAGAGATTCTGTGCTTCCACGAGGCTTCCCCCCACCCCTCTGCTGCTATTCCCTGAGGAAGAGGCCACCAATGGCCGGGAGGGGCTCCTGCGTTTCAGGTGGGTTTAGCACAGGTATCGGGTGGTCAAGCTTGTGGGCCCTTGAGTTTTTACAACCTTCTTCAGCCCTTAGCCCCCAACATCTCTAGTTCATTTCCTTTCTGTCTACTTTTCTTTCTTCTGAATCCCTTCATTCTTCAATTATCTACTTGTAGAGTTTGACAGTTGCCTGTTTTAAGGCAGGTATGAGCTACTGACTAGGCTGGCTGGATTCCCATCCTACTTTCTCCTTCCTCTTCTAGTTCCTGGCCATTTTCTATCCAGGATGTGGTACAACCTCTTACCCTGCAAGTTCAGAGACCCCTGGTCTCTGTGGTGAGTGTGCGTTGAACAGGGAATCTCTGGGGCTTGGAGGGAAACATTCCCATTCCAGGCCCTGGCTCAGGCCTCACTTCATGCCCTCCCCTCAGACGGTGTCAGATGCCTCCTGGGTCTCAGAACTGCTGTGGTCACTTTTCGTCCCTTTCACGGTGTATCAAGTAAGGTATTAACTGCCCTCATATTTTGATCACTGGGGAGAGGCTCATCTCAAGGTCAAGGAAGTAGTGGCCTCTGCCCTGTCCATTTGTAGATCTTTTAATATCAAGGTTGTACCACAAAGGCAACAAAAAGTATATACTATTTTCCCACCCTCACCATGCAAAGAGGTACCAAAGTGGGGAGCAGTGACAACCTTTACCCTGGGTGCCCACAACATAGCCCTGGATTGTTTTTTGCAGGTGGCTTCGTCCTGTTCATCGCCAACTAGGGGAAGAGAATGAGGAGTTTGCACTCCGTGTACAACAGGTGGTTGGATATACAGGCAGGGTGGAGATGTGGTCCCTGCTTAGGAGAAGGGGGAGGAAAGCTTGAGATCTTGACACTTCCACTTTTCCAATTCTCCCTAGCTGGTGGCCAAGGAATTGGGCCAGACAGGGACACGGCTCACTCCAGCAGACAAAGCAGAGCACATGAAGCGACAAAGACACCCCAGATTGCGCCCCCAGTCAGGTATGTGGTCTCTATACATACACCTTTTGGTTTTTTTGTTGTTTTTTTTTTTTCCCAGCCTACTGTGATTCCTCCCCTATTCCTGTGCTAGTTAGCCTCTCCTTCTCTGAGTTCTCTACTTAACAAAATTTCTTTTCTTTTTTTTCTTTTTCCACAGCCCAGTCTTCTTTCCCTCCCTCCCCTGGTCCTTCTCCTGATATGCAGCTGGCAACTCTGGCTCAGAGAGTCAAAGAAGTTTTGCCCCATGTGCCATTGGGTGTCATCCAGAGAGACCTGGGTATGGGAAAGGGTGGCTCTACACAGGGAGATGGGCACAGGGAGGAAAAGTGGGTTGTGAAGGAAGAAAGTGAACAGGGAGTAGACTCCCTTCTCTTTTCCCCCCAGCCAAGACTGGCTGTGTAGACTTGACTATCACTAATCTGCTTGAGGGAGCCGTAGCTTTCATGCCTGAAGACATCACCCAGGGAACTCAGTCCCTACCCACAGCCTCTGCCTCCAAGGTGAGACCTAGAAAATGGTCAGGTCCAAGACTTGGGGTGAGTTGGGGGCAGGCTACCTACTCCCTTATCCCTGATTTTTCATTTTTGATCCTGAGACCCTAGCATAGTGCCTCTCTTGCAAAGTAGGCATTCGATGCATGTTTAATCATGATGACTCCGCAAGCCCTCTGACATTGTGATCACCTCAGTTCCCCAGCTCTGGCCTGGTGACCCCTCAGCCAACAGTCCTAACATTTGCCAAGTCTTCCTGGGCCCGGCAGGAGAGCCTGCAGGAGCGAAAGCAAGCACTATATGAATATGCAAGAAGGTGAGGGGGTTAGAGGACAATGAATAGGATGGGGAAAATTGGAGAATGAAGTTATAGAGCAACTATGGCAAAACCTGAATAATGTCTTTCCCTATGCCCCACAGGAGATTCACAGAGAGACAAGCCCAGGAGGCTGACTGAACTCAAAGGAACAGGATGGCACCCAGAGCCGCAGGACGGAGACTGGGGGCAGCCCTCACCCAACTCACAACAGGCTGGTTGAGTTGGTGGGTTGTAAAAAGGGAAGGATGAGGCTCCCCCAATATCACATTAAATTCATGGTTTTCATTCAAGGTGTCTGTTGTCTCTCTGGGTCTCAAAAGCGCTGGGAGTGGGTTCCTTATTCCTTGGCTGGGAAGGATGGGGGTGAGAGTCTCCTTGTACATTTAAGGGGGGTAGTCAGACTACAACTGTCTAAAATCACCTCCTCATGCCAAGGGATGAGTGATAAATTAAGGAAGTGTAACTGAACTGAAGACCCAGCGTGGGTGTTCAGCCCAGGTTTTGGAAGAAGCTGCTGCAAAACTACAAATCCCAGCATGCCTTTTACAAGCACAGTACACATCATCTATAGAGTTCACACATGCTCAGTATGGTGGTAGCCTGCTTTCCATAGGTTCCTGACTAAGTTAATTAGGGTGGAGCAAATAGCCCCACCCAAAAACAGGTTTCAGGATATGAAGTTTGAGCCAAGCCTTGGGGTAGAGCTGGAATTCACCTTTGTACTTAACACAGTCAGGGTTTGTGGTGACTAGCTACAAGGGTCTGGAGCGGGCTGCTGTCCTGACGTATCCTAGAGCTGCAACCAGGTTTGAATCCAGGATCTCTGTGACTCTGCTGTTCCTTTCCCTGCCCCCTATATTCTTTATCCTTTTTCCTCCAGTACCTTCCCATAGGTTACTAGGTCTCACATAATTTCTACTGCCCCTGAGGACCCCTGCCTAAGTAACATGATTTCTATTACCTGCTGACAGGGTAATAGCATCAGGTAGATTTCTACTACCTGACTACAGGGACTGTCTACTAACTCTCAATAGCCCCTTATCAAAATGCCTAGCACTGTTTCCTGGCAGGAAACACTGGGACAGTTGGGCCCCAGAGCATGATCACCTGAAGGTAGAAGTTAAGGATCAGGGCTGAGGTGGGATATCAGTCACCAAATATGACCTTACTGGCTGCCCTGACTTCTGCAGGTCCTGCCAGAGAGCCACCATGGCCTCTCAGCCTCTGAGGCTGGCAGAAGAGTATGGCCCAAGTCCTAGGGAGTCTGAACTGGCTGTGAACCCCTTTGATGGGCTTCCCTTCTCCTCCCGCTACTATGAGCTGCTGGAACAGCGCCAAGCCTTGCCCATCTGGGCTGCTCGCTTTACCTTCTTGGAGCAGTTGGAGAGTAACCCCACTGGAGTGGTGCTGGTATCTGGGGAGCCTGGTTCTGGCAAGAGCACCCAGGTGTGGCTGGGTTGTGGGGGTGGGCAGATTCTGGGAGTGGACAAAGGGAGGAGCTAGCTAGGGAATTGGCCTTTCCCTGGGCAAGGGAGGACTGGGCTGTGTGGGGTCATGGGAAGGGTGAGGAAAGAGAGATGGGATGGGTTAAGCTGGCTCAGGAGGCTGGTAAAAGACCAGGAGACTCCCCAAATAAGGAAAAATTAAAGTGGCCATAGTTCCCTGAGCACTTCTGACTGAAATCCTACATCTTTCTCACTGGTTGTCCTCTACCTCTATCCCAGATTCCTCAGTGGTGTGCAGAGTTTGCGCTGGCCAGAGGGTTCCAGAAAGGACAGGTTACGGTCACGCAGCCCTACCCTCTTGCAGCCCGGAGCCTGGCTCTGCGGGTTGCTGATGAGATGGACCTGACCTTGGGTCATGAGGTTGGATACAGCATCCCCCAGGAGGACTGCACAGGGCCCAACACCCTGCTCAGGTGGGGCCCGCTGCAGGCCTTACCCCAATCTAATTCCCACACTCAGCAGAAACAAGCCCATTCCTCTGACATCTCACCATACCCTCCCTCAGCCCCACTCACTCTATTTACTTTATTTTATTTATTTATTTTGGAGACAGGGTGTCACTCTGTCACCCAGGCTGGAGTGCAATGATGCAGCCACAACTCACTGCAGCCTCAACCTCCTAGGCTCAAGTGATCCTCCCACTTCAGCCTCCCAAGTAACTGAGATTACAGGCATGCATCTCCATGGCTGGCTAATTTTTATATTTTTGCCATGTTGCCCAGGCTGGTCTCAAACTCCTGGGCTTAAGTGATCTGCCCACCTCAGTCTCCCAAAGTGCAAGGACTACAGGCATGAGCCACCACGCCTGGCCCCAACTCATGCAATTGTATTTGGTGCAATGGCTAAATTAAGCCCTTGAATCCCAGCCAGGGACCTCAGACATTCAGCCACACCCTCATCAGAAAACTGTCACTTCCCAGCTGGAGTATACCTTGTGAACGAAGTGTTCTCAGTGGGGTTGTGAGGTCACAGATATAGGTCCACAGGCTCAGGAAATCACAGTGTCTTTTTCTGACCTTCACTATCAAAATCTACGTCCCTTGGGGAGAAGTTTCCCTGAGCTTGTGGAGCTGGTCACTGTCCACACTGATTCCCCTGCTCACTACCAATGCCAACAGGTTCTGCTGGGACAGGCTACTTCTGCAGGAGGTGGCCTCGACCCGGGGCACTGGAGCCTGGGGCGTGCTAGTACTAGACGAGGCTCAGGAGCGGTCAGTGGCATCAGATTCACTCCAGGGGCTACTGCAAGATGCCAGGCTGGAAAGCCTTCCAGGGGACCTCAGAGTGGTTGTGGTTACTGACCCAGGCCTTGAACCTAAGCTCCGAGACTTCTGGGGCAATCCTCCTGTTGTGCATATACCCAGAGAGCCTGGCGAGAGACCTTCCACCATCTACCAGGACACCATCCCCTCTGACCGGGTAGAAGCTGCCTGCCAAGCAGTGCTTGAATTGTGTCAGAAGGAGGCTCCAGGAGACGTGCTAGTATACCTACCCAGTGAGGAGGTAAAAATTTTTTAAAAGCCTGCAAAAGGAGGTACTTATCATCTTCCAGGGGAATGGGAATAGGAGCAATGCCTGTGAGGAATAGTAGAGTTGCAATATTTACCCTCTGCTGGGGTCCCAGGGAAAAACTTGAGGATTTCCGGGTAAAGAGGTCTACCACTCACTTTTTTTATTCCCTTTAATGCAGAGATTTGTGATTCAGTGAACCCCCGAAATTATAAATCTTCAACTTTATGAGTATTTGCATTTTCTCAGAGTGAAGGGCCATCACTTTCAAAAGTTTTTTTAAAGGAATCTGTGACACCAAAAAGGTGAGAACTACCCTAATGCCCCACCCTTCTCCTCAGGAAATTTCCCTGTGCTGTGAATCCTTGTCCAGGAAGGTGGAGTCCCTGCCTCTCCAAGGGCTTCCACCACGAGTACTGCCCCTTCACCCAGACTGTGGACAAGCCGTTCAGGCTGTGTATGAGGACACAGATGCCCGAAAAGTCGTGGTCACTCACTGGCTGGCTGACTTCTCCTTCTCCCTCCCTTCCATCCGACATGTCATCGACTCAGGACTGGAGCTCCGAAGTGTGAGTGGGAGAGAGATGGCGGTGGGGTAGTAAAGACAGAAATGGCCCACTCTGATCTGTCTTGGCCTTGGTTGGGGGATGGGCAACAGGTTTACAACCCTAGGATCCGAGCAGAATTCCAAGTGTTGAGGCCAATCAGCAAGTGTCAGGCAGAGGCAAGACAACTGCGGGCAAGAGGGTTCCCACCAGGTAAGAGCCTTTGCCCTCACTGAAATAAAAAGCCAAGAGTCACCAACATGCAAGCCCTGAGAAATCTACAGTGGTCTTCTTTCCCAGGTCTTTTTCCCCTCAGGATCCTGCCTCTGCCTGTATCCTAAGTCCTTCTTAGAACTAGAAGCTCCTCCATTGCCCCAACCCAGGGTGTGTGAGGAGAATCTGAGCTCCCTGGTGTTACTACTAAAAAGGAGACAGATTGCAGAACCTGGGGAGTGTCACTTCCTGGACCAGCCTGGTGAGTACCTCTCCTGCCCAAGCACTGCCATCTGACCATCCAGTTCTGAAACTTCACATCCAGTAAGCCCCTTTTTCTCACCAGCTCCAGAAGCATTGATGCAGGCCCTGGAAGATTTAGACTATCTGGCAGCCCTGGATGATGATGGGGACCTGTCAGATCTGGGTGTCATCCTATCAGAGTTCCCTCTGGCCCCTGAGCTGGCCAAAGCCCTGTTGGCCTCATGCGAGTTTGACTGTGTGGACGAGATGCTCACCCTGGCTGCCATGCTCACAGGTATAAAATTGCTGCTGTAAATCCATAGCTCTTGCAGCCACTTCAGCCCTTCCTCTTGGGTTTTGGTGCTCCTGAGGCTAGCCCTTTTTTCTCCGCTCCCAATGCCACCCCTCACAATGCCTAAAGAACCAGGCTTAGTCGCCTGTCTCCCTCTTGTCTCTTAGCCTTTTTTCTCTACTGGTTCTTGCCCCTGGTATGCTTAAATCTCTCCTAATCTGTTAGTGCTAGAACTCACACACCCCTCTTCCTCAACCCTATCCTCCCCTTCAGCTATATAGCATGATTTCTATCCTGTTCTAACTGGTGTATTGCTCACGCACTGCACTCCAGCCATGCCAGTGAAACAGCTTTCAACTCACTGTGACCTCCCAGATGCCTAATCCAGTGGACACTTTTGAGCCCTTATCCATGACCTTCTTTTGACACTCGAGATTGCTGACCACTCCACCTTGAAACGGCCTCCTCCCTAGGCCTCTGTAAGGCTGCTCCTCATGGTTTTCATCCTACCTCTCTAGCCATCCCTAGTCTTTTCCTTGGGCTCTTTGTCCTCTGCTTATCCACTATAAATTGGTCCTCAGAGTTCTATTCTTGCCTCTTTTGTTTTCTATTCCCCGAACGCTTTAAGCAAGTTTATCCACACCCATGGTTTGAAGTGCTACCTTTAGCCTTAAAATTTCCAAACCTTGTGCCTTGTATCTCTCACCCAATTACCATTCTTCTGGATCTGAGAGACACAGAAAGAATGAGAGAGAGAGAGAGAGGAGAGGAGAGAGAGGGAGAGGGGAAGAGAGGGAGAGAAAGATAGCACACTCCAACTCCTTCCTGATGGATGTTTCTTTTTTTTTCCTTTTTCTTCTTCTTCTTTTTTTTTTTTTTTTTTTTTTTTTT